>NC_068407.1:15675758-15818258 GCF_023724105.1 Carassius gibelio
CACTGAGGTCATCAATTTTGTGAAGAAACAGGTGTGAATCAGGTGGCCCCTATTTAAGGATGAAGCCAACACTTGTTGAACATGCATTTGAAAGCTGAGGAAAATGGGTCGTTCAAGACATTGTTCAGAAGAACAGCGTACTTTGATTAAAAAGTTGATTAGAGAGGGGAAAACCTATAAAGAGGTGCAAAAAATGATAGGCTGTTCAGCTAAAATGATCTCCAATGCCTTAAAATGGAGAGCAAAACCAGAGAGACGTGGAAGAAAACGGAAGACAACCATCAAAATGGATAGAAGAATAACCAGAATGGCAAAGGCTCAGCCAATGATCACCTCCAGGATGATCAAAGACAGTCTGGAGTTACCTGTAAGTACTGTGACAGTTAGAAGACGTCTGTGTGAAGCTAATCTATTTTCAAGAATCCCCCGCAAAGTCCCTCTGTTAAAAAAAAGGCATGTGCAGAAGAGGTTACAATTTGCCAAAGAACACATCAACTGGCCTAAAGAGAAATGGAGGAACATTTTGTGGACTGATGAGAGTAAAATTGTTCTTTTTGGGTCCAAGGGCCACAGGCAGTTTGTGAGACAACCCCCAAACTCTGAATTCAAGCCCACAGTACACAGTGAAGACAGTGAAGCATGGAGGTGCAAGCATCATGATATGGGCATGTTTCTCCTACTATGGTGTTGGGCCTATTTATCGCATACCAGAGATCATGGATCAGTTTGCATATGTTAAAATACTTGAAGAGGTCATGTTGCCCTATGCTGAAGAGGACATGCCCTTGAAATGGTTGTTTCAACAAGACAATGACCCAAAACACACTAGTAAACGGGCAAAGTCTTGGTTCCAAACCAACAAAATTAATGTTATGGAGTGGCCAGCCCAATCTCCAGACCTTAATCCAATTGAGAACTTGTGGGGTGATATCAAAAATGCTGTTTCTGAAGCAAAACCAAGAAATGTGAATGAATTGTGGAATGTTGTTAAAGAATCATGGAGTGGAATAACAGCTGAGAGGTGCCACAAGTTGGTTGACTCCATGCCACACAGATGTCAAGCAGTTTTAAAAAACTGTGGTCATACAACTAAATATTAGTTTAGTGATTCACAGGATTGCTAAATCCCAGAAGAAAGAAATGTTTGTACAAAATAGTTTTGAGTTTGTACAGTCAAAGGTAGACACTGCTATTTTTTTGAACACACCCCTTTCAACTAATTGCCCAATTGCACAGCCTTAGGAGCGTGCATATCATGAATGCTGGGTCTTGTTTGTTTTCTGACAATCTACTGAACCTACTGGTAACTTGTTTGCCACGTAGCAATAAAAAATATACTAAAAACCTTGATTGTTCTGGTTAGTCACATTGTACTGCTATTATTTTGAACAATACTGTATATATATATAATGAGTGTGTGTGTGTGTGTGTATATATATATATATATATATATATTATGTAATTACAAACAAACACACATAGTGTGTGTGTGTGTATCGTATTTTCCGGACTATAAGTCGCACCTGAGTATAAGTCGCATCAGTCCAAAAATACGTCATGATGAGGAAAAAAACTTATATAAGTTGCATAAGTTATATAGAGCTCTATGCTGCTCAGTTCTCCTGTAGTCTACACTGAAAACAGAGCGCCCTCTCGCGGCTGTAGTCGGTAATGTTTTCTCTTGGTTCTTGGATCTAAATAAATGCGATTTATAGTTCAGTGCAACTTATATATGTTTTTTTCCTCATCATGACGTATTTTTGGACTGATGCGACTTATACTCAGGTGCGACTTATAGTCCGGAAAATACGATACGATGGTTCATGTCTCTTAGTTCACCCAGATCTCAGCACAGTTGATGTAATCCTGAGTTGAAGGACACACAATAAATGTGGATTTTATTCAATTTTGTGCTCGATTCACATTACATATTCTCTTTCTATACTGTGTGCTTTAAAACATTCATACACCAACAGAGGTGTTTACCCTTGGACTGCACACTATAGTGATGACCTTCCAAGCTTCGTTGAGTATGGAGAGTCTCTCACTCTCTGGAGGGTCAGCAACAGAAAGACTGCGACCCAGTGACGCAAACAACAGGTGCTGCACAAAATATAAATATGAATATAAACTATGACATAGTCACTGAGTTTTTGGCCTGTCTGTAGACTATAGATGTGTGTTTTGTCACCTTGGGAAATCCAGCTTCATGACAGTCTCTGATCATGCCAAAGAAGTCTGTTGCTCTCATTGCAACAAATTCTGCCCGGAATGCCCACATGACAGAGTTCAGCAGGAGAGCACTATGGGACAATGAATGAATATTACAAATTCAAACATAAGCAGCAGCAGCTGTGGATTCAGTACTGGAATTTTACATTTTCTGAAGATGCATGGACATGCAAAATTTACAACCACAAAGCTAGTTTGTTCTGGGTGGTCGCTTACTGGTCAAAAGCGCCAACCACCAAATTTCTGTGATATTCTGGTTTTAATGGGATTATTTTAGGCTGTTTGATTTTTCTTCCATCTTCTAAGCTAAAATTTGCAAGTCACTCTCTTTTAAACAAAACAGATCATCATCCCTGTACATGGCACAACCGATGCAGGAATTACCTGCTCAAGATTCATATTCAGTCTTAAGAAATTCATAAGTGTGAGCAATACTAATGTGGATTCTTCCCTAAGTGAGCATCACTGATTATCAAGAATGTCTGCCTCTCACAAAGTCCAAAGTGACTACACAAAAAGAAGGCACCAACAACAATGATCCTCAAGCTTAATTTTCTAAATTTTTGGCCACTTACCTCACGCCATCTGAACAATTCTAAATTGTCATAGCATTAAAAAAAATTGGAAATTGGAAATTGGAATGAAAGGGTTCATAGAGAAGCACGTTCAGCAGAGTTAGCATATCTTACTTGTTTCCCAGCTTCTTGCATCTGTCCATCATCTCTGTAAGCAAAACCTTTAAAAGACAAACACATTTTGATCACATCTGGACTAATTTCAAAAGAAAATTTGTGACTGGAAAGAATGTTCCCAACAGGGAACGAAACTGACTTTTTTTTTTTTTTTTTTTGCATTATTTCTTATCCTGGATTTTATTTTTTATTTAAAATGTCTTTCTTAACCTTTATAAAGATTTTATTATTTGTATTATTATTAACTTATGAATTTAAAATAAATAAATACTTTAACTGAATCAGTTTAATAAATAAATAAAAACTTTTAGGCTCCTACCAATAAAATAGGATCAACAACAACAAAAGCCATCTGTAAAATGCCAAAGTTGCAAAGAAGCTGCATCTAACATGGCATGTTTATTTGCACAGACTGTTTAATGTTGCCAAAGTCCCTTTAAGGCAAGTCATGTCACTCGACGGCCATCTTTGGAATGCCTCTCGGGCATGCAAGTGCATCTCTTTGAATAGGGAAATATCAAATTCTCCAAGTTTATGATTAATTTTCATATTTGAAATCACAAATAAAAACTGACAACAACTGTATCATAACTAGGGATGCACAATATATCGGCCACCATATCGGTATCAGCCGATAAATGTAAATATTTCTGTTGTCGTTATCGAACCAATAAGAGAATTTGGCTGATATCTTAAAGCCGATAAATAATGAATTATTTCCTGCAGAGACACTTCAGATGTGCAATGTTCACCATAATGCTTTTTAATTGCTTGAAATATCATAGGAAATACTTTGAAAAGGAAAATACAGTGAATTGCAATGTGCGGGGCAAGTTTGTTATATTATAATGAGATTATTAGCTACTGAAAAATAATGTAACTAAATCTTTGTTTGCCCGTGTTTTATCACATTGTTAAGGCAATAGCTCATTCACAATGGATCCACACGACTAGCACAGTTAAGTTCACTTGTGCATTCACAGTCTTTTGTGCAATTGTACGTTGTAATATTGTGTTTATTTTATGCATATAAATCAGATTTTTCTCATTTAGACCAAACGCATGGTTAAGCTATGAGGGTTAATATAGTGCTTCAGTTTGCTGGTGATAACCTTAACAGCACGTATTCTCTCAGAGACGACAAAGGCAAATCTCCTAACATGTGGTATATATATGCTAACTGTTTGAATTTATTTCTTTAATTTTTCTCTTGTTGCCTGAACATAGTGATAATAGACCTGTTTTAAAATACATTTTTAAAACATTTTCAGTGAGGAGTAGCCTATGGTAATAGCCTAATTCATTTCCCTTACAGGCTGAGAGTCATAGCGTGTCAGTTATGCAGTGATTAGGGGTGCGCAATAAATATCCTCCGATAATTAATGCGCATCTCGTCAGTAAAGCCGGTTATCTAAAGCCCCTTTCACACTGCCATTCTGGCAAATACACAGGTAAAGTGTTCCTGCAATTGGTCCCTGGTCGCTAGATTTTGCACTTTCACACTGCCAGTGATGACCCGGCATATGTGCATGCTTTCACACACAACCCCTTGAAAATCCCGTAACGACACGTGACATCAGCGCGTGACGTGTAATGTACGAGTCGAAAACGCTAGGCACGTTATACTTTCACTGAAGCAAGCGAACGATCTCTGCATCAGCGCGGAAAGTGAGGAACTAACTGATCTCTGCTTCATTTCAGTTTGCACATATGTTTTCGTCGCTAACGTTGATCTTCCTTCAAAACAGCCGATAAAAGAGTCATGCGGTAACGCGTGTCATCACTTCTACACGGAATTAGATCTGGCTTTTGTTCACACAGCGCTCGTCCCTCTGCTTTCACACAGAAGGCGACTCGGCAGTGTTTCGGCAATATTGCGGGTCCGACGTGCAGTGTGAAAGGGGCTTAATTAGCGGTAAATTCCATCAGGTGTGTGATTTCACATAGAGCAGCTGTTACTACACGCAGCTATTGTTAACTGACTAGCAGCATCAACGCTGAAAATGAACGCAAATTTTCGCAGCTTGTCAGTTAACAACGGCTCCGTGTACTAACAGCTGCTTTATGTGAAATCACGCACCTGATAGTTTACCCCTGATTAGAGAACCAGCTTTACTGACGAGATGCGCATTCATTATCGGATGATATTTATCGGGCACCCCTAGCAGGGATGCGCTGTGAAATTGTTGCGAAGCAAATTAATAGTAATATTAATTTAATAATAAAAGTAACTGTGACAAGTGGGGCAGGGCCGAGAGACATGGGAACGAGCGAGGCCAGTGGAGTGATTGGAGATGAGTGACACCTGCGACACTCACAGGTCTCGAGTCCCACGGAGGAGATGGAGGGATATAAAACAGGAGCGACGACAGTGAAGGACGAGAGAGGACCAGGCCTGGGCTTTTAGTTGTGTTTGGTTTTTATTTGTGCGCATCAGTCAGTCAAATAACAGGCCTGTCAAATGAGGCCTAAAAGGAAACGTCTGCATAGAAGGGGATGTACTGTAAAACACAGTTGTTGATAATTGTACACCTGTAGGTCAGATGCACGAATTGCACATTGTTGTTTGGTTTTGACTTTGAGACATTTTTGGCTGACAATCAAACATCTGTAAAGCTAATAATAGTGCTTTCATTCTTACACATCCTCCAAACATGCAATGGAACGTCTTTATGGGCAGAGGTTTGAGTTTTCTGGTAGGAATATTCCATGTCTGATTTTAAATCAACATAGGATTAATTGAAAATTAGACAATTAGTCAAGCATTTCCTCTTGAGTGGAGTGTGTATATACCTATGGGGCTCTGTAAGCCACACACTGCAGGATCCAGTGTATGGCAGGAGAATAGAGGGTCAGATAGATGGGAATCTCCACCCGCTGCTGCACCAGCTGATTCTGCACACTTTCACCATGAACCTGACGTAATGAGGCAAGCAGGTCGAAGAAATTCTTATTGAGACTGTCCTTCAGATGCGGAGCCACCTCCATCCCCACCTAAGAGAAAGACAGAGAGATAAAATCTCTATAATATGGCTCAGGTCTCTCCTCCAGCTTGAAAATACAGGGTTTTTGCTTGTTTTATCCTCCACTACACATCAACTAAATACAAACTAAATGTAATAACAAAAAAGTAGAAGTTGTAGGGAAAACCTGCTAAAATACACAATATAATCAAATAATATTATACTTCTCACCCTGCATAAATATGTGCGTGCGAATACAGCCAACAGCGGATCTCCTATTCCTCTGACCATCACGGTCAGTCTCTGCAGCGTCTCTTGAATCCCACTGAAGGAGAGAAAGAGGACATCAGTGACCAATGAAAATACCAACCTGCATGAACAGAAGTGTTGCATTGCTCAGATACTTCTGACTTTGTCAAGAAGCATTTGCATTTCAGAAGAGCAGCTTCAACATCTGAGCTAAAGTCAAGGTTTCACAATTATAATCTTGGGGTTCGATTAATATTTGGGTTATTTTTTTCCAATCTTTTAATAGTTTCTTATAACCTCGATCCTATAAAGCTGACTGTATCAAATGTTATGCAAATTTCGAATTCCTTCAATTGATCAAAACACATTTTTAACAATCTTCTGTATGCCTTTTGTCACATTTTTAGTAATGAAAAGACTTTTTATTGTAATTATATTGCCATTTTGCTCTAAAGCAAGATTTACATTACAAGCTAACAGAATTTCACCTTACTTTTTGGCCATATAAATATCAGTAACTGCAAATTAAATATTTCTGCTTAGTATGGGCCTCTGAATAATGAGTTGTTTCCTCCTCCAGTATGTGTTAAAAATTATCCTATAACATACTATATGAACCATAAAAGCCTGATGAATCAAATATGATAATCAAAAAATAAAAAGATTCCGTCCAAGGGTTCAATGAACTGTTCTATTGCAAATTATATTTTTCAGACTATTTTATGTCATGCTTCACAGGCTTAATCATTAAAACATTGTAGGCTTTCTTTCTAAACAGTACAAGTGGTGCGCTTTTAAAACACTGCTGTTTGTTTTTAAACGTGTATTTAATATTTTTTTTTTTCATCAACATTTACATGAAAATGCTTAAATACTGAAATAAGACACGGAAAACTGTCAAAATCCTGCTGAAAAGATACAATCAGAGGACAAGCTCTCTGATGGAGGCGATTTTAAAGAACCAGTTGAGGCACGTCTCTTTGGCTGTGTCATTCACATCATCAGCGAAAAACGAATCTGAGAATGACATTAATGAGAAAATACAAGAACAAAGTCACACAGGTAGCAAAAGAACATGCTGCGTTGTGATCCATTTTGTTTTACCTGGTAGAGGATGAGTGTCAGCACACATGGACCAGATCCTGTCATACACCAGACCACCTGTACACATATGACATCATCAAGAGTAATAAATAAACATTTGTCTATTATCTTGCTGCATTTAAATACACTTTTCAAGTTGATCAGCACTGAAGAATGTAAATGGTGAAGCTTGTCATTAATAAAGTTAAGAATAGGGTAAAAAATATGTTGTCAGTAAACTGACATGAACAACACTTATCTAAAGTGTCCAGTATATCTGTGATGAGAACAAATTTGCTGGGGTAGAACTGAATTACTGATGTATCAGAGAATAGCTTGGAGCACTGAGACACAAAAACAACGTAAAAAGGAAAGCACATCATTATATTTTGAAGAATATATTTTTTTTCTGCACTGATGAATCATTTACAACAAGACTGGAAATGTGCATTATTAAAGTTGGAAATGTCCCTTGAGTTTATACTGATGGTTTATGCGTTAACGGGTAGGGATGTAACGCTTCACTCAACTCATGATTCAATTCGATTCACAATTTTGATTTCACGATTCGATTCATGATTTTATTTTTTAAACAAAATGAGATTTAAGATAAATTATCAATTAAATGTGTCAGCGGACGAGCTTAACGAGACGCATATTCACTCTCTGTCAGCAGGTGGCGCTTTTAGCCTTTCCTTGGTTTCTACTGTGAACAAAATAGCACTCCCCCCTAATTATTATATTTTTTTATACAGAGGCTAGATGAAAAGAAAAATGACCATCTAAACTCTTCTAAAGACATGCATTCATATATACTCCTACTCCTAACTGAATCGTGTTTTTTTTTAGCATCTCAACCGATTTGAATCGTCACATATTTGACCGTTACATCCCTATTAACATGTCAATCAATCAATCAATCACCTTTATTTATATAGTGCTTTAAACAAAATACATTGCGTCAAAGCACTGAACAACATTAATTTGGAAAACAGTGTCTCAATAATGCAAAATGAAAGTTAAAGGCAGTTCATCAATGAATTCAGTTATGTCATCTCTGTTCAGTTTAAATAGTGTCTGTTTTTATTTGCAATCAAGTCAATGATATCGCTGTAGATGAAGTGACCCCAACTAAGCAAGCCAGAGGCGACAGCGGCAAGGAACCGAAACTCCATCGGTGACAGAATGGAGAAAAAAACCTTGGGAGAAACCAGGCTCAGTTGGGGGGCCAGTTCTCCTCTGACCAGACGAAACCAGTAGTTCAATTCCAGGCTGCTGCAAAGTCAGATTGTGCAGAAGAATCATCTGTTTCCTGTGGTCTTGTCCTGGTGCTCCTCTGAGACAAGGTCTTTACAGGGGATCTGTATCTGGGGCTCTAGTTGTCCTGGTCTCCGCTGTCTTTCAGGGCAGTAGAGGTCCTTTCTAGGTGCTGATCCACCATCTGGTCTGGATACGTACTGGATCCGGGTGACTGCAGTGACCCTCTGATCTGGACACAGACTGGATCTGGTGGCCACGGTGACCTCGGAACAAGAGAGAAACAGACAAATATTAGCGTAGATGCCATTCTTCTAATGATGTAGAAAGTACAGTGTTATGTGAAGTGTTTCCGGTTCCGGTTTACCTAATTAATGCAGCCTAAAAATCCTTTAACAGATTTGGATATTAAAAGCATATTAGTATGTTATGTGTATGCCAGGTTAAAGAGATGGGTCTTTAATCTAGATTTAAACTGCAAGAGTGTGTCTGCCTCCCGAACAATGTTAGGTAGGTCATTCCAGAGTTTAGGCGCCAAATAGGAAAAGGATCTGCCGCCCGCAGTTGATTTTGATATTCTAGGTATTATCAAATTGCCTGAGTTTTGAGAACGTAGCGGACGTAGAGGAGTATAATGTAAAAGGAGCTCATTCAAATACTGAGGTGCTAAACCATTCAGGGCTTTATAAGTAATAAGCAATATTTTAAAATCTATACGATGTTTGATAGGGAGCCAGTGCAGCGATGACAGGACCGGGCTAATATGGTCATACTTCCTGGTTCTAGTAAGAACTCTTGCTGCTGCATTTTGGACTAGCTGTAGTTTGTTTACCAAGCGTGCAGAACAACCACCCAATAAAGCATTACAATAGTCTAACCTTGAAGTCATAAATGCATGGATTAACATTTCTGCATTTGACATTGAGAGCATAGGCTGTAATTTAGATATATTTTTGAGATGGAAAAATGCAGTTTTACAAATGCTAGAAACGTGGCTTTCTAAGGAAAGATTGCGATCAAGTAGCACACCTAGGTTCCTAACTGATGACGAAGAATTGACAGAGCAACCATCAAGTCTTAGACAGTGTTCTAGGTTATTACAAGCAGAGTTTTTAGGCCCTATTATTAACACCTCTGTTTTTTCTGAATTTAGCAGTAAGAAATTACTCGTCATCCAATTTTTTATATTGACTATGCATTCCATTCGTTTTTCAAATTGGTGTGTTTCACCGGGCTGCGAGGAAATATAGAGCTGCGTATCTGGTAACATATAAAGCGTGAAGAGTAGCGGCCCTAGAACTGAGCCTTGAGGTACTCCATACTGCACTTGTGATCGATATGATACATCTTCATTCACTGCTACGAACTGATGGCGGTCATATAAGTACGATTTAAACCATGCTAATGCACTTCCACTGATGCCAACAAAGTGTTCAAGTCTATGCAAAAGAATGTTGTGGTCAATTGTGTCAAACGCAGCACTAAGATCCAATAAAACTAATAGAGAGATACACCCACGATCAGATGATAAGAGCAGATCATTTGTAACTCTAAGGAGAGCAGTTTCAGTACTATGATACGGTCTCATACTTGGATGACTATTTTTAGGGCTTTGACTTTTTGGTCAGAACCCCAGGCTTCCTTCAGAGACTGGATGAGCTCTTCAATGCGGTTGACATAGTCCTGCTGGGACAGATTGAAGAGCTCCCTCTGTGAGCCCTGAGCACACACAATACACCACATATTCATTAACACATCTACTAACGAACAGTAAAACACAAAGACATCTCCAGATGAGACCCACCTCCTCCAGGTCATTCAGTTCCTCCAGACGAGTGCACACCTTCTCTGACACCGCTGAGCTGGGACTGGATGCTTTACCTTAACACAACCCAAACTATTTAATGTGTCTATTACGTCTTTTAAAAGGATACTCCACCCCAAAATGTAAATGTTGTCATCAATCACTTACTCCCATGTCACTCCAAACCCGTAAAAGCTTAGTTTGTTTTCGGAACACGATTTAAGATATTTTGGATGAAAACCAGAAGGCTTGTGACTGTTCCATAGACTGCAAGTAAATTAGACTATCAAGGTCCAGAAAAGTATGAAAGACATCGTCAGAATAGTCCATCTGCTATCAGTGGTTCAACTGTAATTCTATGAAGCGACAATAATACTTTTTGTAAGTGAAGAAAACTAAAATAATGACTCGTCAAAATAATCTCGTCACTTCATAATGTTATGGTTGAACACTTGGCAGTCTACGGGACAGTCTCAAGCCTCCCGTTGTTCATCCAAAATATATTAAATCGTGTTACGAAGACAAAGCTTTTATGGGTTTGGAATGACATGGTGGTAAGTGATTAATGACAAAATGTTCATTTCTGGGTGGAGTATCCCTTTAAGGTTGGTCAAAGTCATTATTCAGATAGAAGTCATTGTACAGACTCAGTAGTTTCAATGCACAGAAGCAGCACAGCGATAACTCATCAGCACTGGTCAGGTTGGACCAACAATTTATCACAATAGAATTTTATTGAAGTATTTTATATAGCGATTGCAAAGTTTTTTCTTTTCATAATTATTAATAATAATAATAAAACATATTTCAATGTGAAAATTAACGGTGGTTTAATGGAGCATCGCACTTCCTGAGCAACTTGAATAGCTACAAACCAAGAAATATCATAAACTGATGAACTCACTCTTGTCTGAGCCCATGAAGAGATTCTGTAAGAGAAACAAAGGTTTCATTATAATCTGACAAATGTGAGTGAGAGCTGTAAAGCGCTGCACCTACTATAGACAGTTTCTCTGTGGTGGTGAACCTAGACAGGATCTCTCCACATTTAGATGACCACGGCTCAAAGTCTGAGCCCACTTCTTCCTCTTTCTCCTTCCGTTTCCATCCCAGCTCCTAAAACAAAATAGTAAAAGTGAAAAAGACCACATTTAACAAACGTTTCATATTGTGTGTTCACAGTCACATCATTTTAACCATGAACAGATAATGTAAAATACATAAAAACTTAAAGTTATAGCTTATTAAAATAAAAATGACATTCATACATAATTAAAATTCAATCATATTCATTCATACCATGAGATTTCTTGAAGTACCTTTGAAACTTTCATATGGTAGGCTAATAATTGCGTACTTTTTAGAACTGTGTGAATTTTACCCCAGCGGAGAGTCTGTGTCTCAGACGCCTCAGCGAAGAGAGACAGCGGGTCGGTTCCATCCAACATTAAGCTGAGTGGATCCGAGCCGCAGAACTACAGGAGGAAGATGAGGAGGAAGTGCTGCCTTTCCGCACACCACGGCCAGATTTAGAATCTGTCACCTGAAAGAAAAAAGAAGATGATCAAACATGTTTGTTAAATGACTTCCGTTCAAAGTATTTTAATAAATTTCACTTATTTAAAATGTTATCTTGCTGGCATAGCCAAAGCTTTGATGTCTTGATCAAGAATACACTTGGCCCAGTTAGTTCTTTAAAAAGTTTCATGTGTATCAGAATAATCCAGAAGTAGAAATCCCAAAACAATCTGAAATGAGCCCCTCAGATACAAACCTCACCAGACTGCCAAATGTGGATAATCAGTGTTCTAAATGGGACAGCAGCATATTGTAATGTAGCCTGCTAGCTCTAGCTATGCATGGTTTCTTTTTTTGCTTTTTTTTTAATCAACAAAAAACATAATAAGTACAATACTATAAACATGCCCTTCCATTTTCAGATTACTTTAAACAGTCTGACGCCTCATCTGACACACAACAAACAAACATGCAATAAAGGATGCATGAATAATTAGTTAAAAAACTACTTTTAACTCATATATTTTTGATAAATGTGTCATTGTAATTAATATACAGTGATAAATGTCAGATTATATATATAATATATATATATAATCAAAGGTGATATTTCAAGCTTCCAACTTTGAGCTGTTTAACTGTCAGGCTATGCCATCTTTAGTCTGTTAACTAGCCGCATTATAAGACATGGGTTAATGGCTCGTGTATGACTTGGACAAGGCTATATGAAGGTGAGCCGGTGGGTTTCCTGAAATAGGAATTTAAGAAAAAGAATACATATTCTTGATCAACACACTCAAAGAGTTTACTCGAAGAGGATTGGACCTCTAATAACAAGATAATAATATATGTTTTGATGAAAGCATTTAATGGACATTTAGGAGAGCTGCAGATGTACCGTGATTGCTTTAAGTGGATGATAGTCCACTGCTAAAACCTCCAGACGACACATATGCAGCTCACTCTCATATTTACGTGCCCGAGAGTGCCTGTACAGAACACAAAGATAGACAAAGCTATTAATATTAATATAATGCTATTAGCAATTATATTAATACTTGAGACTGAAAAACAGAGCTGGAAATGCTATAAAAAATACATGGACACAGCGACCCCATTGGAACTCAATTGAGACAAGTGAAGCCCATTTTTAGCATTTTTTAGCACTTCCGTTTCTGACGCAGAGACTCAAACTAAGCTTGATGACGTCAGCAACCTGTCTGACAGATGTAAATCTTCTAGTAGCTGTGCGTGCAAACTGCCATCGTTAATCTTGCAGAGACGGCGAGCTTGAGTGGGGAGTTCTTTGGTGTGAGTGAGCAGGAGTAAGTATTCTTATTAATTATTTTGTATAGTATTTTAAAATGTAACGCCAGTATGACATAATAAGTTAATTGCCTGCGAGCTTCTCCTCCTGTCTGTATGGTAATTTCTCTACTGTGCGACAGAGAGACGAGTGGTTATGACGAAATCGTTAGCCTATTTTTACAAAAACTGTTTCTACAGGGCCATAATGTAACATAGAAGATAATGGAACCCTTTATACATTGTCGCGTATCTTTAGAAATAAATTATGGACAAATGGAGTCTTTAAACGCCTCTGATGTAAAGTTATTCGCTGTCAAAGTGACACCAAAATGAATGGGAGGTCAATGGGATGCTAACGCAAGTGAAGTTCTGCTACAAGATGGCGGCACGCGGCCGACTTCAACTTCTGGTCAACTTCCTTGCCGCCTGGTTCAGGGCAAATCCCGCCCTGCAGCTGATTCTAAGACCGGTGACACACTGGCTGCGTGGCGTGAGTGTGGCGTTTCTGCTGCGTGTCAGTTGCTTTGCATTTTCTGTGTCTTTACACACCAGAAGCGTGCTTGACGCGGCGCTGGCGCGCGGCTGCTGCTGTAAGTGCTAGAGGGAGGCCGCCGACAGACCAGGATCTTGTCTTCTCGACAACAATATCTAAACTTCATGTTGAGCATAAATATAAAGCCTACTGATAAAGGACACCGTCAACAGTATTGACGGCAAAATAGACTATGTTTGACAGGTGCAATATGCCAGTGTGACACCGGCCTAAGGTTTTCAAAAGGCATCACGCAAATGTGAACACTACAACTAGGAAAAAAATGATTATTGTAATTCAAACGCAGCTCCCGTCTTCATTTAAACAGACCTTCGCTCTTAATTCTGATCGCTCCAATGCAACAATAAAATCTGAGCAGGTCTAAAAACTGAAACTGTTGATGCTGCACTTTACACTTTGGAAAAGTTATATATATTTTTAAATATGAGCAGGCCTACAAGCTGGGATTGGTAATGCTGCACTGTAATCATAGTTATTTATTTATATTTTTCATTATATTTTATTATATGATATTGGTTTGAGACTGAGAGTATTTTATTTAGTGGAGAACTTTGCAGCCATATTTTATTTCTTATTCTTTTTTTATTTTATTATAAATTATATTCTTTTATTTATTTTATTAAAAAGTATTTTAAAAAAGTGTAAAAAATTGTTAAAAAAAAAGTTTATAGTAATAAACAACCTGCAGTTTAATGTTTGCATTTCTTTCCCTTACTGTACCGAAAATGAACCGAACAGCGACTTTAAAACCGAGGTACGTACCGAACCGTGATTTTTGCGTACCGTTACACCCCTAATATATATATATATATATATATATATATATATATATATATATATATATATATATAAATATATATATATATATATATATATATATAAATATATGTGTGTACATGTATGTATGTATGTATGTATGTGTGTATATTTCTTTCTTTCTTGGACATGGCACCATGATAGCATCATATATGTTTTGTTGGACATGACTAAAATAATGGTATTATTTTTTCATTTGTTTAAGTAGCTTTAGGTAAAATAAGTAAATACCATTGTATTCGACTATGTAATCATGCAATATCATGGTGTCTATCAAAGTAACATAGCATTTCAATTTAATACCATCACATAACAGTACACTGACGCAATGATTAATCGCTTGAAAGTTACACATTACAACGTGCATTTTCAACATCATTATTCCTCTATTCATCAAAAACGTCGCGACTCAGAATCAGTCGAACTAAAAGTATTGTATTATCATAAGTATTATAATTATAAGTATAAATATAAAGTATTATAAGTCAGTAACAATATATATATGTATAATGAGGTTGGTTCATCAGTCATGTGTTCTATTGACTGTTGTCTATTGACTGTTGTTGATATTATTTAATTTAGTTTCTATGCAGTAATTACAGGAGACTGTTTATTAAGTTTAAATGTGGACTCATCTGAGTACAACACACATTTTTACTGTCTTTTTGACTTTCTGAGAATTTTTACCAAATGTCCTAACTTTCTCTGAAATTGGGGTTGGAGATATGAAATATGTGTTATGACAAGTGCTAAATGAGAGTGTTAGATTGTGATCCTTCCTAAGAATCCCAACATAAGAAACAAATGGCCAGAGTTTATTTTCAACAAGAACGTTTGATGTTAACAGTTTGAAGGGTTTATATAACTAGAAGATATATACATTTATTGTGTTAACATTTATGGTCACAGATATAAAAAAATAGTTAAGTGGCACAACTTTTTGTCCAATCAAATACTCTCTAAAATTAAGGACCCAAAATACTGAATCAAAGAACAAAAAGGTGTGATATAATTTTGAACAAATTCAGAGCAAAATAAAAGTGTTTTTGGAGTTTGTATCAGTGGTTCAAAACAATTTGTCGGCATGAACTTACATTCCTCTGCAAGCGCACTTGACCTCAGTGAACTCACAGAGATTGTAACATCCTATATTAGTTTCTATGAGGATATATGCATTCCTACCAGAAACAATGATAAGCTATGGTTTACAGCTAAACTCTTCGTCAGGCCAAAGAGGATGCCTGCAGAAATGGGGACAGAGTCTTGTACAATCAGGCCAAGAACACACTGAATAAAGAGATCAGAGTGGCTAAAAGGACCTACGCTAAAAAGTTGGAAGATCAGTTCAATTCCAATGACTCAACTTCAGTGTGGAAAGGTCTGAGAGCCATCACAAACTACAAGACATCATCCCCCTGCACTGAGGCAAACCAACAAGTTGCTAATGACCTGAATGAGTTATGTTGTACAGTTGTGTTCAAAATTATTCACTTGCAAGACAATTTGCTGTGGAGGATAACATTTTATGAAATCAATTTAACAAAGGCATCAGTAAAGTATTAGAGAAAGTCTGTTAATACACTTGAGTGATTCTGAGAATGGAACACTGATGAATCATGATAAAATTCGAATTGGCTCTAAACATTCATGTTCAAAATTATTCAACCACCTTTGTGCAGAATCTTTTATTCTTTAAAATCACCAATAAACGCTGTCTGTAAGTGTTTAGAAGCTTCTGTCACCTCTCTACTACAGTTTTGGCCCATTCCACACCTGAAAAAGCTGTCAGATCACTGATAATCTTTGATTTTCACATTGCCACTGCTTTCTTCAAATTCAACCAGATATTTTAAATGAGAATTAAGCCTTGAGACTGAACAGGCCACTTAAGAACATTCTATGACTGATCCCTGAACCAAGGAGGAGTAGATTTGGATGTGTACTTTGGTATGACTGGACTGCAGGAAAGTCCATTGATCATCAGCTTCAGTTTTTGCACCAAAGGCATCACAATTCTTGTCAAAATGGCCTGACACTCCTTCATACAGTCATGATTTCCACTTCCTTCTACAGTAAAAAAAAAAAAAAAAAACCCATAACAGGACTGATCCACCTCCAAGTTTGAGGATGGAGATGGTGTTCTTCTGCTTATGAGCTTTGCCATTTTTTGCAGCAGACATACCGCTGATCCATGGGTCCAAAAAGTTCCAGTTTGGTCACATCACTCCATATAACATTCCTCCAGAGCTCCAGAGGTCCACACAAATTAATTTTATCAAGTTCAAGTTGGCTTTTTGTTCTTCTTGATCAAGGGTGGTATTTATCAAGATGTCTCAACATGAAGGCCATACTTGTCTAGTGTTCTTCTTACACACTGCATTGAAATGGTTTTCCTCCTTTCATCGGGCCATCTTGCAAGTCTTTGACTGTACATTGCAGTTTTTTCTCAGTTGCTCTGATTAAGCATTTTATGATATTGTGCTTTTTCTTCCATTAGTCGTGGCCTAATGGTTAGAGGGTTGGACTCCTAATCGAAAGGTTGTGAGTTTGAGTCCCGGGCCGGCAGGAATTGTAGGTGGGGGGAGTGCATGTACAGTTCTCTCTCCACCTTCAATACCACGACTTAGGTGCCCTTGAGCAAGACATTGAACCCCCAACTGCTCCCCGGGCGCCGCAGCATAAATGGCTGCCCACTGCTCCGGGTGTGTGCTCACAGTGTGTGTGTGTGTTCACTGCTCTGTGTGTTTGCACTTTGGATGGGTTAAATGCAGAGCACAAATTCTGAGTATGGGTCTCCATACTTGGCTGAATGTCACGTCACTTTCACTTTTTTTTTTTTTTCTTCACTTTCAATGTCTTGGAAATCATCATATAGCCTTAGCCTTTCTAAAGTAATACAATATTTCTTCTCTTTTGCTTTTGTGAGATCTCTGTTGACATTTTTGCTACTCAACTTCAATACATGCATGGGCCAAACTGTATGTGTAACAGCTCAAGCTAATTCTGTTTTTAATAGAGTTTCTAAAGGCTTAATTGTGTTTTGAGACTGTTTTATTCCCCACCATGCAAATAAGTGATTTAAAAACAGCAATGTTGAATAGGGGTTGAATAATTATGACATAGCAGTATTATTAAAAAATCTTATAACTCAAATATATTACATTATATATTGACAATATCACTTTTAATATGCCAGTGAACTGTTATAGATGCAAGTTTTATTATATCCTGGATCTTCAGAATAGCTTGTATTTGTAAAGTACTGCAGTCTCTAGGGGGTTGAATAATTTTGAACACAACTGTAGATTTGAAACCCCCCACACCCGCTCTGACCATCTCTACACAACCGTTAACACCTCTGCAACCCCCCACTCAATCAGTGAGGATGATGTGTGCCAGGTCTTCAGGAAGAACAACAGAAGAAAGGCACCAGGCCCAGATGGTATTACACCAGCCTGTCTGAAAACCTGTGCTGACCAACTGCCCCCATCTTTTCACAGATCTTCAACAGATCTCTGGAGTTGTGTGAAGTCCCTTCCTGCTTCAAATGCTCTACCTCTTAGTTTAGTCTACTGGACTTTAGTTTGGCTTTCAACACCATCCCAAAAGCCCTCCTGAGCAAAGTGACCCAGCTCTCTGTTCCTGGCTAGCTAGTCTGTCAGTGGATCACCAGCTTTCTGACAGATAGCAACAGTTAGTGAGACTGGGGAAATTCATGTCAAATAGCTGCTCCACCCACACTGGTGCCCTTCAGGGATGTGTTCTCTCCCCTCTGCTCTTCTCCCTGTACACCAACGACTGCACCTCTTAAGACCCCTCTGTCAAAGTTTTGAAGTTTGCAGATGACCACCATCTCTCAGGACCTGAAGTTGGACAATCACATTGACTCCATTGTTAAAAAGACCCAACTAAGGTTGTACTACCTTCACCAGCTGAGGAAGTTTAACCTGCCACAGGAGCTGCTGAAACAGTTCTACTCAGCTGTCACGGAGTCTGTCCTGTGCACATCAGTAACTGTCATCTACAGAATCAGACATCAGAAGACTACAGAGAACGGTTCAGATTGCTGAAAGGATTATTGGTGCTCCCCTGCCCACCCTTCAAGAACTGTATTCATCCAGTGTGAGAAACAGGGCTCAGAAAATAACTATGGATCCCTCACATCCAAGTTATCACATTTTTTAACTTTTGCCATCTAACCGGTACTTCAGAGTCGCAAATACCAGGACAGCCAGGCACAAGAACAGTTTCTTCCCCCAGGCAATCTACCTCATGAACAGTTAAATGCTCCCCACTTACGCGATAAAAATGTGCAATTTCCTTACATTTGTTACCAACTCCATCCTAGTACATCCCAGCATCTCACTCTATTCTATTAATTATCATCTATAGCACAACTGTTCATACAATGTTTTTATTTTTCAATATTTGTCTATTTACATTTACATATGTGTATTTATTTTTTTGTCTTTGTGTTGTCTGTTTATTGGAAGCTTGTCACATATTCCTTGTATGCGCAAGCCTACTTAGCTATAAAGCTCTTTCTGATTCGAAAAAAAAAAAAGAATCGCTGTTAAAGAGCGATACTTTTTGACACTTTATTTCCCAAATATTAAGCAAAGCACACTGTATTAAAATATTACATGCATCTTTAAGATATTTGCTAGTAGCTTAAAAGACAAAGAGCAAGAAGAACGCATCACACAAATGGTGTTTGTTGCAACCGTTTTTATATCTTCTGTGCACAAATTTGTGAGTGGAAATTAATAGTCTTTTCAATGTTTTTTTCTCCATGAAAAACATCATCATCAGTCTGAAATAAAACAATTCACTCTTTGCACTTTCACAGGCATAAAGAGAAAAAGTGAGGAAATACATTTGCATCTTTACATTAAGTCCACATTGCATTCTTTTCTCAATCACAGTCATTCCACATTTTCTCTCTATATATTTATATATATTTTTAGTTTGTAAGAAATCAGTCTCTGGTCATTTGAAACAGAAGTCCAGGCCATAAGAATCGAAACAGAAGAAAAGTCTTTAATTCCTTCTACACGTTAGTCCATAAAGTTTTGCGCAGTTTGTCTTTACCCTCCAGCGGTTTTCCTCCCTTCATCCAAAGGGACTCAGCAAACAAAGTGGCAAAATCGAGGAGGAATACAATCACAGTCTGATCTGAGGAAGAAAACAACAAAATTCCGTCAAAACACCTTTGATCCCCCCTTAGTCTCTGAAGAACACGGGCAGAGGAGCGACAATATGAGCGCATGCTTTTGAACATGTCTGCTGTCGTGTCGGGGAGGGCACACAGTAGTCGGTAAGTGGCTAATGATGGCAACAATGATGACTGTCATGGTGACTGTGTGGGTGGGCTGCTCTGGGCGGAGCTTGGAGAAAGGGAGGGGCTACAACTGCCTGGAGGAGCGCCAGAGGCCCGTGAACCAATCCCGCCTGATGAACTCTCCAAACCCTCAGAGTTCTCCAACATCTCCTGGATGAGAGGAGGCATGGAGCCGGGAATCTCCATCTTCAAGGTGATCACACGCTCTGCACCTGTGAGAGATGGAAATTCAGTTTCATGTAGCTAAACATAAATTTTCTTGCAATAAAATAGACATGTAAGGATTAGAACTTATCCAGAAATGATTCATGTGGATGAATGGGACTCACCCTTGGCGCTGATGCTCCTCAGGTCGGTAATCTTCATCAGCATCTTGGGGAACATGTGAGGCTTGTGTGGCCTCCTGTTCCTCACGTAGATCTTCAGTGCTTCCAGCAGCGGTTCCTGCAGTATGTCCACCTTATCGGCCTCCTCCAGGTCCTGTCGATCTGCACAAACCAACAAAGACTCCAAATTCAGCTCACAAAGTTCATAGGTTGAGCGCTTAAAGGGACACATTCAGATGGAGTAAAAAAAAGAAGAAAAGGAGACAGATGCTTTTAGAGGTGAATCTTAAGAAACCTGTCAAAAACATTCATGTATTTCACCCCAAAATAAAAATACAAAAAATAATTTTTTTGTATTGTACCATTATCTATACTTTCTGACAGAATTCTTGTTACCGTTAATGATTTTTTTAAAAAAACTAATATTTTAATTATTTTTTAAATATCATAAAAATAAACATTAGATGACAATTTCATATTATCATATCATTTAAATTGCACGAAACATACTAAAGGGATTTTATAAGTATTTTATTTATTTTACTTTAATTATGAAGATAAAAACATTTCTTTAAAAACAATTGTAATAAAAAAATTGTACATTAAATATTTGTACTTGTATATCATACTTATATATATATTTTTTCACTATATGTTATATGAGCAGATGCAATACCACCACCAAACACTGCATGGCACTAGAGGTCCATGTATTAAAAAACATTGAAAGATCATGTGACACTAAAGACTACTGGCTAAAGACTGATGGCTGCTGAAAATTCAGCTTTGACTTCAAAGGAATAAATAGCATTTAGAAATATATTTAAATTGAAAACAGTTATTTTAAATTATAATAACATTTCTTAAAACAGTCTTAATTATTTCAATCTTTTATATATTTCTCCAGCATATAACACAGTGCACAGTATGTGACCTTTCACTATGCAAGACACACCAAAAATACCTATTGCATTTATCTATTACTTAAGGTCTATTGTTTAAAAGCACTAACTAATAATGTCAAGTCTTTTAAAAGCACAATTATACGTAAAAATAACAGCATCTTTAATAAGCAGCCCGTAGGTCATTATACACAGTGTGTGTGTACTGTACCTCCACAGAGCAGACAAATAGCACTGAGCAGCCCTGTCTCCGCGTCATCCATCTCTAGAGGTATTAGCTGATTGGCGAAGGCAAACACCAGGTCTGTTAACGGACCGAAGCCGGCATTGTGCATCTGCGTTCGGTTCAGCGTTAACCCATCAGAGAACGTCATGGTGTCTTGCTCAGGTGTGTAACGGGTACAGATCCTCAGAATCTAAAAACAAAAACAGAGAGGAAGTGGAGATGTGTTGGTCTGAACTCTGCATATATTGAACACAAAACAAGAATGTAACCAATACTTGACATTGATTTCCATAATATTTTTTCTTTCTTACTATGGAAGTCAACAGGGACAAGAAAAGGTTTGTTTACCCATATTCTTCAAAATATCTTCCTTTATGTTTAACAGAAGATAGAAACTCGTACAGGTTTGAAACAACTTGAGGGTGAGTAAATGATGAAAGAATTTGGAATTATTTGGGTGAACTACGTCTTTAAAGGGATAGTTCACTAGTGCTGTCGCGGTTAAGAAATTTCCACTGCAGTTATTATGGGTGGCTCTTTAGCGCGATATGCGGTATTACCGCCGTTTATTATTATTTTTTTTTACATACCTAATTTATCCTGATTCTGCTGCAAAGCTCTATCGTTGAGTTATGTATTGTTGCTTTTTTAAACATTTTTGTGAGACACTTTTTAAAACTTTTTAAAACATTTTTGTTTATTGTTAAATGCCATACAGGAACAAGAACATGCGTTTTCCAATAATTATTTTTTGAAGAAATCAAAGACTTCTAACATGTATTACACGTACGTATTTGTACGCGACTTTGGACAGCAGCGGAAATCTAGACTGATTATCGCGCAACCACTGGCCCACCATGACAGTGGATTCGCATTAGAGTCGATGCACTCCTAAAGCAGATAGCGTTTCTATCATTTATTACTCACCCTCTTGTCGTTCCAAACCCGTTAGACCTTCGTTCACCTCTCTGACCATGCATAGACAGCAATGCAACTGCAATGTTCCCATTCCCAGAAACGTAGCAAGGACATCGGTAAAACAGTCCATCATGTGACATCAGTGGCTCAACTTCAATTTTGCGAAGCTACGAGTTACGTTTTTGTGCACAAAGAAAACAAAAATAACAATTTATTCAATAATTCTTCTCCCAGAGTAACTGTCTTCCGCCATTTTGGAGAGTACCATGATGCATGTGCGCGCTTTCCCTAAAACATAATCAGCGCTGTTTACATTCAGCATGCACACGTTTTCTCCTAAACGAAACAACACTGATTACATTGATTGTGTTCTGGGGAAAGCACGCATACATAAGTCGACAACTCTGTGAGAAGAATTGTTGAATAATTTATATTATTTTAGTTTTCTTTGCGCACAGATAGTATTCTCATAGGTTCGCAAAATTGAAGTCACATGAACTGTTTTTCCCCATTTCCTTGCTACATTTCTGGGAATGGGAAGATTGTAGTTGCGTTGCTGTCTACGCAGGGTCAGAAAACGGATTCATCAAAAATATCTTAATTCTTATAGGTTTAGAATGACAAAGTTGAGTAATTAATGACAGAACTTTTATTTTTGGGTGAACTATCCCTTTAAGTTACACAAGAAAATGCTTGTGGGATTTCAACCTACAACCTTCAACAGGCGAAATGTATGTACTGTATACAGCTTTAGTGATGCATTGTAGCCTGCTGTAAGGTCTGAACCAGTGCAGACTTTGCAAAAGCCAGTTTAAGAGGGTTTTCTCACTAGTATGTCGAGGCAAGCAGCCTTCAGCAGTGTGATCTGGTCTGCGATGGTGAGGGTAGTGAATCCTGGCAGCTGCTTGGCAAACTCCACCGTCTTTATGATGCACTTGGTGGAGAGCTCACTGAACTTATCCCACAAATCCACATCCAGTGACACGCGCCGCTCCGAGCTGTTACTCTATACACAGAGAGAGACCATTGCTAAGACAAAATTACCACAGACCGCTATGGTAAATGTTTAATAACAGCATCAGTAAAGGAAATGAAAGAGTGGCACATGAACTCTGACTGTCTGCTTTAGTGAAGTCTGTATGTAAACAGATGCAGAATCTGGGAGTTCTGGGAGTTATTGACAAACTGACACACATATATGTAATTACAGTATTGATTCATCATTCAGTGTCAGCTCATTAATTAAAAAACCAATACAGCGCCAAAACAGCGAGGTCATATTCTCACAGATGTAGATTTTATTGGGTTGTGAAGAAGTCAAAATGCCACATTACGTGCAATCCAATGATTTCACTAGGGCTGGTGATAAAGCCAAAGTATTTAAATAATTATCAGAGTTTTGATTTATCTCAATATTTTTAGCCAGCATTTAAAACAAGTTGCCAAGTAGGTTTAAAATGTTTAATGTAAATAAATAAATAAATACAGGAAAAAATTGTTTGAAATACTAAATGCATTATAAGGAAGAATGATCCGACATGATTAGTGAGAGACAAAAAAATTCTAATAAAGACATATATTAGTAATGCTAATACTAATAATAATATTGTACACTAAAACAACAAAAAAGAACATATAATAATCATAATAATTTACAGAACAACAGTGAAATTACATTAATAAGTTAAAATGGTTATTTATGGCTGTCTTCATTTATTTGCTTTTACTCTGGTTAACCTGGTTAAATAACAGAACTGAACTCAAACCATAGAGTTTTGATTTTGGATTTATCTTGGCACATTTTCAAATGTATAGAATTTACAGAGATGGAGTTCACGTGAAGCAGCATTTACTGCAAAATGAGGCATGCGTGTTAGAATATGTTTATTAAATGAAATGGAAAAACTAGACAGCAGTTTGTTTACGTAATTGTTTAAGGCCATTCTACATGCGTCAAACTTCTCAGGTAGGACATTACAGTAATTTGTATAAATATACAGAAAAATCCTGAATGAATAGTGTATTTAATCATTTTCAGTTACTGTATATGGACTAATAGAACACATTGTAACAAACAATATTTTCCCACAAATATATTTCCTGAAACATGTAAATGAAAGAGTGACAATGATGAATAATACAATAAAGAAATGGGTTATAAACAGCAAAAAGGAAAAACCATCACAAAAAAGGAACATTTAGTATATAATTCAGCCCTCACACGCTCTTACCGTGGTGTATTTGCCGAGCTGACACAGCGAGGGGAAGGTCTCTTTGTGGGCTTTCCTGACTCTGTCAATCATCTGCTCTGTGTCTGGGCTCAGCGTGTAGCTTTCTGTGCATTCTGGCTTTTTCTCTTCTTTCTTCTTCTTATTCCTGTCATTCCTCACCGCTGCACAGACAAAAAGACAGATGACATAGGTCAGTGTTGATAGTACATATTTGAATGTCTGTTAATGATTCTTAATTCTTCTTCTTCTTCTTTTTAATAACACTTCTTGATCTTCAGATGACATTCAAAGATGTAGATCATAATCTACTTTTGACACAGATATATTAAGCTGTTATTAAGCTGTTATAATGAATTGTACAAAATAATAATAATAACAACAATAACAACAATAAGAAATAATAATAATAATAATAATAATAATACAATTAAATCATGTAACATTTATCAAATAATCGTACACTAACACAAATAATCTATGTAACTTTTCATTTTCATTTGCAAAGGAAATGTCCCGAAAAAAAAAAAAAAGGAATGTCCTATACGTTTGTGCTAACATTTTACACTGGACTGCCTCACAAACGAGGGTCAGTTCAGTGCAGAAGTTGTGCAAAGATTGCTTCTGAAAGAGGGATCGATTCCGATCGTGCGCAAACGTCCAGAATCCAGACAAAAAAAGCATCACGCATCATATTTTGTTTTACAAAAAAACGTATTGGCTCTCTGTTAGGCTAATGTTGCTAAAGCTACAATTGTCTCTGCCTGTTTTCACTAATGCTGCCTTCACGTGCTACCAAAATGATTGTGAATAGGAATGTGGTAGTTAAAAGTTTCATGTGAGGTCAGTAACATGGTCACCACCAGTTAAACCGTAGCACCGGCCTGCCGGTGAGCATGAGCTCTTGAAGCTCCACACACTCCTGAGAAGAGAGGCGGGGGCACCAGCTCATCTTCATTTAAAGGGGAAACACACACACACACAAAAAAATTGCATTTTTGCTCATACCCTAAAAGTGGCAATTTCAACAAGCTATAAAAAAATGATCTGTGGGGTATTTTGAGATAGAACTTCACATACACACTCTGGGGACATCAGAGAATAATTGAAAATATTGTATCAATGCATTCTATAGCACCTTTAAAACAAGTAACTATCATAACATAAGTTTGCTATCACACAGTGTGATGTGTCGTCATGCCATTAGAAAGAAATGAAGAGGGCGGAAAAGAAAAGAGATCACAAGAAGACAGATAGGAAATAAAGCGGGATGAGATGAACGAGAAAACTAGAGAAAGGTTGCATGAGTAGCAGTGAAAGGCTGTCTGAAATGCAGTAAGCAGCAGTAATGGAGTGAGATGAGACAGACAGATAGAGGAAACGTGTTAGAGCCAACACATCACATCTGTGAAGACAAACCATGAGGGGAGGAAAGGCGAGAGAAAAAAAAAAAGGCGTTAAAAGAAGAAAAAGGACAGGAAGCAGAAATGCCATCACACCCCCACCATCAGTCCCACCTCAAACATATTCTCTCTCTCTCTCTCTGCGGGCTGTGTGTTAGTAGTTTGATGAATAGAGCGGGTGGATGAAGTCGTACATAATGCTGATAGATCACCACAGGTTTCATTAGACCCAGAGCTAATCTAATCTCATTATATGACACACACACACACACACACAAACTTAATGCCATGGCATTATTTTCTCTCCAATCTCCACTAACACTCTGACCGTCACTGCATCCCTCTCTCAGGCCTCTGGAGATGCGGAATTAATTCCTAAATAAAAGTGGGCTATCTTAACGTGCCTACATTAGCCCCTATGACAGATTGGCACAGCGATCATAAGCCGCAAAACACAATTTAATGAAGTCATTAAAGAACTATTAGCCTGGCTGAACCATCACTCATGCACAAGCGTTACTGAGAGACCTGCAGCGAGAGAGAGAGAGAAAGAGAGAACAAGAAACATCTCTTTCTCCAGCAGTATGATGAGTATTTTGTGTGTTTCTGGAAAAGTGATTTTTACACACTGCAATCGTTGACGATATGACCAGAAATGCGATCTGCACAAGTATGCAATCACCAAGAACACAATTCAGTTGTATATACTTAACATGTGTTCTTGAGTCACTGTGGTGGTGGTAACAAATCCAAGGGGCCAGTAGAGTTACATTCAGAAGTCTGTACTATTAAAACAGATCTACATAACCTGAGC
The DNA here is from genome assembly GCF_023724105.1 of Carassius gibelio. Taxonomy (NCBI): domain Eukaryota; kingdom Metazoa; phylum Chordata; class Actinopteri; order Cypriniformes; family Cyprinidae; genus Carassius; species Carassius gibelio. The sequence goes on from NC_068407.1 coordinate 15,702,392, forward strand.
TGCAATATGAAGTGTGCTTTGACGCATTTCAGACTGTAACAATGTGTGAAACTGAACTTAAGTGCCTACGTTAACCCACTTGCATAAAGGTTTTTGGGTCTGTGTATTGTGATCTCATTACATAACTGCAGAAATAATACACACCACATTATTGTTTTCAAAACATGCTGAAGGAGGACCGTATGTTTTCAGAGATGCAGGAAACACTTAAGTATAATAATGGAATTTACAGTGTAATGCAGAATATCATGGAATTGTAATTGCATGCTAATTTAGTATGAATAAGGAGTCGTTAACATATCGCGCCTAAAAACGCATGGAAAACGCTAGGCTCAGTTGCGCTCCTGAGGCGTCTGCCGTTGCTAAGCAACCATGACTTGCTCTTCCCATGAAGACGCTGAAATTTCAGCAATGGATAAATGGATTTGATTGTGAAGCACTAAAATTCGCTTGCAGTAGCTCTGCTACTAAATTTATTTCAAAATGGCAATCCATATACAGCTATGATCAGCTGTTCCTTCATCTTGGCTGATCTTTCGACGTTGTTAACGGAAAGGATGAAGCTGAATTGTTGGTTCTTGTCTCATGACCTGTGGTGCGCTTGCGTCATTCTTAAAAGTTTAGATGTTTTTAACTTCATGCGGTGTGGATGCGTCTAGAAAAAACGAGCGCGTCACACCGCGTGCGCATTGCAACCGCGTCGCTACCATTATGAGCGCTCCTTCATTGGACATAACGAACTTGAGGGCGCAAAAAACACGATATGTGAATGGCCCCTGAATCAAAATTGGGGCTGCAAACTTAAAGAGCTCACATGACAATGCTAAAAATAACATTATTTTTTGTATTTGGTGTAATGCAATGGTTATGCAGTTTAAAGTAAAAAAAACCCCACAACATTATTCAAATACATTATTTTTTCCCGTCTGCCCCGCCCTTCCCGCCCCCGAAATCTGATTGACTAGCTATCCAGTGCATTGTGATTGGCCGAATATTTCAAGCAAGTGACGGAATTGTTACGCCCTTTACCATATTTGGATAAAAAAAGAGTCTACGTAAAGTTTTAAAACAGAATTTTATGATAATAAAAAATACTTAAATATGTAATGGATCAAAAAAACAAACGAAAAAAAAACCATGGATAGTTGCAGCTTTAATTCCAACATCAAGCATAAAAACAACAGTCGCTCAATATCCACTAAGTGCCACCAGGTCATAGTTTTATGTAACAGCAGCGGCTGTCGGCACATGACCAAAAGCGCAAATTTTATTGGTCAAATGTTTTCTCCACAGTGTGATGGAAAATACTTTAAATCCCTTCTCTTACATTGACAACGGGCATATGTTCATGTCAGTCTGAACAGATGCATTAAGAACTGCTGATTCAAATTAAAATGTTTATCGCAACAAATTTTCATGACAAACATTCGTCTTGGTGTGAACAGCCCTTAATGCTCACATATGTCTGGTTCAGGATGTGTGTGTGTGAATGTGTGTGTGTGGCTCTTGACAAGGATAATATGAGAGGAGAAAATTAAAGTGCTGACAGATCGTCCATCACAAAGATGAAATTCAATGAAAAGATAAAAATGTCAATGTTTTCTCCCTTCACTCCCGCGCTCTCCACTCCTCTTATTTCATAATCTCTCCTCCTCCTCAGCAGCGGCAGATGAGTTGTGAGCCTAATGCATTTGGAGCAGAGAGAACCTAGCATGTTGTGCAAAAAAAAAAATCAATGCATGTGTGTTTTATTACAGATGTATTCGTTCTAATGTATGCAGGAAGTGAAGAGTGAAAATGCTGCTGTGCATCACATTGTAAATGTACTATGAGTCAAGAGGTGTGATTTCATATAAACTCACACTAATGAAACGAGCGTGTGTGGTGTCATTGTGATGGATGTGATGGGTCATCTGCGCAGAAACACAGTCTCATCATGTTGCCTGCTAGACATTTATGTGCATGCATCTTTCAGACTTGCCCATAATGTCAAGCTTGACATGCACATGATCACTGAAAGAACTACTCGAAACCTGTCAAGGACCAATGCTGCTCACTAACCCATGAAGTACATGAAGACTATTTTCAGGATCATTAAGTTTGATAATACTTAATGATTGCAATATCTCATTTTTGTATCATAATAATAAAAACCTTATTTCTATAATGTGATGTAAAACAAAAACAATATTTAACAACAACAATCATTTAATCAATGTTTAAATAAAGTGTATATAAAACAAGCTTCTACATCCAACATTTAAATATTTTAATTAGTCATTTAAAGATAAACAATTTCTCAAAAAAATAAAAAGTTTATTATTAATATTTAACAGATTTGTGTAGAAACAATCATATAATTAAAAGGTTAATAGAAATGTCCTTATTTGTGTGAGTAAAACTTTTTTTTGAGTGACATTTATTATTTAAATTATTATTAATTATTAATTTTTTTAGGTTTGATAAACAATAATTTTGTTTTATTAAAAAAAAACATTTTGGTGCACAACTAATAATTATTATTTCATATTATTCATCAAAATAAATTAAAGTGCAAATTACCAACCAAAGCGATTTCTTTCTTTCTTTCTTTCTGCACTATTAACAGTGCAATAAAATGCACTATTTGTGTACCTTGCTGCAGTGGAGACTCACATCCACTTGATGGTGAGAGCGTGTCAAATATGTCTGGAAGATTTCTGAACAAACACACATTCAAAACTTCTGCTGTAGACTTGTGAGTGTGTGTTTGTGTGTGTATTTCCTCACCTCTCCCAATTAACTTCTCAAGTATGACAGCACCTAGCAGTGTGGAGACGTGTTCTGGTATAGCCAGAGGGAGGCACTGACTGTGAGTGTGTATGTGTGTGTGTACTTATATTGCTCCTTGCTATTTAATATTTTGGCAAGAATTCTTCAGCTGTGGAGGGAGGATTACTGATGCATTGCTCACATTCTTTGGACATCCCCACTTCCAGGCACTTCTGCAGTCGGCAGTATTGACAGCGGTTGCGGGTGACTTTGTTGATGATGCAGTTCTTCTCTCTGTGGCAGGTGTAGACCATGTTCTTCTGGATACTTCGCCTGAAGAAACCCTAAACACAAATAACACTATTAGGATTGTGAGACAAAACCAGTCATATGTCAAAACATCTAGATTTTAACTTTCACATGGTGCATTTTCCATACAAAACTCATAGCAATGATGGTAAAGTGTTGCTGGTGTTTTATTTTTTTATTTTATTTTCAGAAAGCTGTGGGGCAAACTATCCTTAAAAGGCGTTTGTTCATCTTTAAAACACCAAAGTAGATATTTTTATTGAACTCCCTATAAGACCAAAACTTCCAAGCTTCAAAAAAGTTCATAAAGGGATTGTAAAATCATCCATGTGAATCAAGCATTGTAATCAGAGTCTCCCAAAGAGACATAATAGGTTTTAGGGCTGTCAAAATAGTTGAAGTCACATTGTCAACAATGGCCTTAGCAAAAATCAGTAATGACAGAACTCATGCAGACACATGCAGCCAGGCGATTCAGTGAGCTTGCTGAAGGTGATCTCTTAATGGTTTTAACATTCATAAGTCTCATCCAGATCTATTGATTCCAGTGCACTCTGGACACGAGAAAGGTCAGCAGTCTGTCTCACACGGAGAACAGAGACAAAGGAATGTGTATAATGGGTCAGGATGGTTAACTAGAATGAATCTGTGCCAGTTCACTGCAATCCGTTCAGATAGTCTTGAACATGTCCGTTAAAACTTGTAGAGTAGCTATATACAGTACTAGATATAGTATAGTACTTGAACTACTACTTTACCATACGAAAAGTTTAGTAGCTTATTCCAGTAGCTTGACATAGAAGTGGACAACCCATCAAGTTAATAACAAATGGCTACTACACTACATAGTTAACAAGGTAACAAAAAATGGTTAACTACATTTCCGCTAAAGCTAATAAAGGAGGTAATGTTGCAGCCAAGATATCAACACCCCGATTTTCCTATGCGTTTTTATAATAAGGTTTTTACATTTCTGAATAAAACACAGTCTCTGGTAAATTCATGATTCTTGGACATTTTGCTCTACAATGTAAATTGTATTTACATAGATTCCCTAAACAGGGCAACTTATCGTTAGAGCACAATTTCATAAAATTGCAGATGGAAGGGGACAATTCTGTGGGTGATTTACTCACAATGTGAACATTAAAGAGCACAGACACAGCCAGATCATTTCCATAATGACCAGCGCGATCTACCAAGAGCAGTGCAAATGAATGTCTACTTTAAGATGTTCTTTATTTGGGCATTAAATAATGGTGCAAAATACCAGTAATTTGACGAGCACAAACATTAGTGCATTGCGTTTCGTGGTTCATTTTAATACCGTCCTTCCCATAAATTTTGCATCTGAAAGTGGAAACTCCTACAAATGCATATTCTATAAGGTCAGGCACAAAAATAACTGCTAATGCCTTTTTCAGTGTAAATTCTTCAATGCGCATCTTTAGTAAATCATGACAGTAATATTTTTATATTTTAAAGGTTAACGCAGGCAAAATCTCTTAGTAAATCTGGTCCTATACTGGAAAATGTACATTTTGAAGCAGTTATTTTTAAAAGTTTATATCTGTGATAAGCAACTACATAAGAATTTTTGAGGTAGAGGGTAAAAACGCTCAAGTATTGTGACGTTATGTGTACATGTACTTAACTAACACTACTATGTATACTGTGTCTATAAACAGTATTTTGTCATTCTCCAATTCCTTTTGGGGCAAAAGGCTTACTGAAAAAGCTGAAGCTACTGTATTTTAAAAACAGCTGACTAATAAGGTAAGCTAGTAGTGTTGCTACTTCTGGGTGGAATGAGAACGGGTCACAGCAACTCACCTTGCAGCCCTCACAGGCACTGACGCCATAGTGGTACCCTGAAGATTTGTCCTGACACACAAAGCAAGGCTTATAGACGCGAGGAGGAGGGGGCGGAGAGGGTGGGCTTGGGACGATCTCCTCAGAACTCGTACTCTGGGTCTCGATAGCTGTGAAAGAGAGAGTTTATGGATCAATGACATGACATTTTCTGGTTTGTGTGTACGTATATTATTTCAGTGTTCAAAAATACATTAAAAATCTATTTAATCAATTTTTCTATGAGCTTCATGTTCATATTTTCATTCAAATTAATTGTAATACTATCTTTGTCAAGCATAGAGTCATTAAGATTAAAGCCTTTATTGAAAATAGTTTTTCAGAAGCATAAAACATTTAAAGGTCCAAATGAATCCAAACCATGTTGAATAATGCAGACTTTCCTATTCCTCTAGAGCCCCTTTCACACTGCACGTCGGGCCCGGCAAATTGCCGGAACATTGCCGGGTCGCCTTCTGTGTGAAAGCAACCACGTCCCGGGATTGATTACCGCATTGAACCCGGGTCGGGGGACCTAGCGCTGTGTGAACAAAAGCCAGATCTAATGCCATGTCGAAAGTGATGACGCACATTATCGCGCGACTCTTTTACCGGCTGTTATGAAGGAAGATCAACGTTCGCAACGAAAAAATATGTGCAAACTGTAATGAAGCAGAGATCAGTTAGTTCCTCACTTTCCGCGCTGACGCAGAGAGTGTTCGCTTGCTTCAGTGAAAGTATAACATGCCTAACGTTTTTGACTCATACATTACACGTCATGCCCTGATGTCACGTGTCGTTACGGGATCTTTACGGGTTGTGTGTGAAAGCACGCACATATCCCGGGTAATCACTGGCAGTGTGAACGTGCAAAATCTAGCGACCCGGGAACAATTGCCGGAACACTTTACCCGTGTATTTGCCGGAATGGCAGTGTGAAATCCCTGACCCTGAACCCTGTCCCAGAGCTTCACATCGCTGCGCTGCGCTGCTGTGTGTGACTACGAACATTACAAGAGAGATCAAAGACATAGACGTCCTGAAGCATCTCCTCTAGAGGAACTGAGCTTGTCAAAGAAGCAGATTATCTTAGCACATTCATTAAACACGTGTAACACATTTGTGCTGATGATAATTAGCCAGCCATCGCACATCAGAACAACAGACAAACACTGTTAAACACCATTCAAACCACTGATGGGAAGGTGAACAGACAGCACTGGCTTGGATTCTAGATGGGTTTCCTGTGGTTTGTGCCACAGGAACTACAAACGTCTTATACATGTTTAGTAACACAAGTAGTAGTAGTAGCAGTAGTCAACGTAGTAGTGGTAGTAGTAACAAACAAAAACAAACAAACAAAAATAAATAAATAAATATTGATTTATTTATTCACTTTTTAATGCCATGTCAGCATCAAGGCTATTTTCATTGTGATCTCACAATATTTTTACAAAGTATACAATTAACAAAAAGTAAAAAAGACAAAAATTCTAAAATACATTCAGGCGATATTTTTTTTAAATAAATCAGTTAAATACATCTCTTAATAAAACCATTTAAAATAAAATAAAATAAAAAATACTACTCCTACTCCCCAACTACTATTACTATTCATATATTTAGTTTTAGCATTGTTTTCTATCATAACAACAGTTGTTATTATTATTAATATTAATTAATAAGACATATTCATATCATTATAATTCATTATACTATTATTAATTATATTTATCTAACATTAATATTGTTATTCAGTTTTATCATTTTCTTTTTCACAATTTTCACAATTATTTATATTATGTTAATTACATTATTAATATATTATTGATTATATTTAACTGTTGTTATTATTATTAATATATTTATTCACAAAGGAAGACTTCCAGGACTGCACCACAAATCATATCATATAAACACACACACACACACACACACACACACATACACACATACACACGCATATATATATTATTTCACTAGTGATGATAATGCACTTTTAAGTGCATATAAAAACATTAAAAATGTTACTCATTAATTAAAATAAAATAATTTGAACTCTTGCTTTTCCTCTGTCCAATGAACTGTTGGCAATATCAGCCAAAAAAAAAGGATATATAAAGTTTGAAAAAATCGAAAATTATTCACACACAATTTAGAGATCAATCACTAAATGAAAACTGTGCATACTGCAGGAAGCATGTGACTTAGGGACTCCTGGATATGCCTACAAATAATAGCAATATTATGCTGTTCTCAGCAGGACACAATGTGTGCATTTCTTTGTTTATAGAGAAGGTGGAGAGGGTATACGAGGTCAAAGTATGCGCTTGTTTCTCTTGCTGGTTTGGCTGCAGTTTCTTTCCCGTGTCTGTGTGTGTATGTCCCAGCTGTGGCAGAGGGCAACTCAACTTGTGAGATCAAGTTAAATATAGAACTCTTATTTACACAGCACTGCTGTCGGCCCTGCCGGGCACATCACACACACAGAACGACTGCAGACCCATATCTGAAACAGCAACCATACACACACAAACACCGACACACACAGTGTCAATGTGCATGTTCCTGCCTGTCTCCCTGTTGGCAGGAAATACTCAGAGAGACGTCCTGGAACAGACTGACGGAATGAAAAGCTGACTCAGCCGTGGAAGGGGAGAGAATCAGAATGAAGAGAATGGAAGCGAAAATCAAACAGCTGAAGTTCAAACATGTGGCTATGACAGCTAAGATAAGCACAGACACATCGCTGGGCAAAACATCCGGGACGTACCAAGAGCTAAAGCTTTGTTTTGAGTGGACGGATGGAGGAGAGTATACAACACCCATGCTTTGCCCTGAGTCCAACACGAATTAGGCCAAAAGTCTGTGGACGCTGGTCTGAGGAAACTGCACTAAACTGCCCATCAACAGTGCTATGGTGCTCCTGGTGGCTGTCAGGATGTATCGCCATGTTCTGAGGCCAGATTCACGACAATCTTCTTAAAATATATATATTGTAATTAGCTCTAAGTAGTTTGCAACAACGTTCTGAAATGCAATTCTTGAAACATTTTCATTTACATTTAGGCATCTAGCAGATTCGAAGTTACCTATACAAGAGGAACAAAAGCAGGTCGTCAAAGAGCCAACAACATTCGTAATACACAATGCCTCTTCTTCTCAAGAACACGACAGGTTTTGGTGTTATCTGGTGGCTCATGCCGAAGACTCGGTGATACACTCAGCCTAGCAGATTATCATAATAATAATAATAATAACCCCAGAAAATATTAAGAAAAGTTTTTGGAAATACAAAATATTCTTAACTTTTTAAAATTATATTAAAAATAGCAGTTACGTAGATTTTTATACTGGTAATCCGGCACCTGGGTGGTTTCTAGGTGATTGCTCATGCCAACATCATCTGATTTCATTCATGAGCCACTTTTAAATGGTTGCTGAAAAAACTAGACTAGATGAAATTGACATCTGTAATATTTGCAAATGTTGAAGGCGGTGCCAACATTTTCCTCAGCAAACAAGCCACTTATCTATGATGTTCGTGTAATCATGTGATTTTCAGTTAAAATCTGAATAATTACTTATATAGTAAGAAAGTAGAGAAATTTTCCCATGCCGCCTCCATCTATTTTTACAAATTTACAGTTAGTCCCACCCAAACTCATGCACCGGCTGAGTCAGAAGGTGACATGCCGGTCGCTCAAGTCAACAGAACAATGTTTTGACAGCACTACAGAGCCAGGGTTTTCACTTTTCAGGAAGTCAACTGTTGAAAAACCAGAAACATACTTTAGAAGATGTTCAAGGTACGTGCCTGGCATTCCTTTGTGGAGATGAGACAAAATTTAACACATACTTGAGTTATGAAGTGCATTCTTAACCAACCCTCTACAGACACCTTGGCAATTGGCTAGTACATTTTTTTTTGTTGTTTACTCTCCAGACTGATATGCTAATATACACACTGCATATATTTTTAAAATGGCACTGCTTTTTAAATATCTGAAATTACACTCTTAACATCAGTCAGTGAAGTATTATAATATGAGAATCAATTATTATTTAATGTATTATTATTTCGTTTTAATTCTAATTATTTAGTCATTAGAATTAAAACTTGGATATCATGTATGAATGCATAGATATTTTAACTGAACATTTTAACTGGACTGGTGGTGGTGCTTTGTTGGTCATTCAGTTTTCCTGTAAAAAAAAAAAAAGGAAAAAAAGGGCAAAACTAACAATAATACTTATAAGATGATGATAATAATAATAATACAAATTCTACTAATAAGCAAATTATAAAAAGCACTGAGGATTTACCGACCTACTGGATTCATGAATATTAATCAGGTTGTGTGCGTTCGCTTGAACTGATTTGCTGAAATCAAAACAGGGACAATAATAGGTGAGCACCAGCCAATGATACTGCCGTATGCGCATTAGCTCCGCCCACTAGCAGAAAACCCGACAGTTCTTAAAAGTTGAAAAATAAATCATAGGAACGTTATTTTGACAGAAAAATACAACAAAGTATATTGTTTAGATGTAGTGCATCAATTCTGCATGTATGTAAGACTCTCTCACTCTCTCTGCTCTCAACAAAGCGCTGGTGAGTGGTGCACCTTTACAGTAGAGTTTACGGTACGTCAAACACTGGTACACTGTGCATCCATTGAGATGAACTGAGAAATATCACTGATCGCCTGACAGAGAAAGAAACTCTGAAGCGCTCAAACAGAGAGTGTTCGGCTAGTGAACATACATCTGAGCTAAACTTATACTTAGCCTCCAACTCACATACTGGCGAGTAATATATGAGAATTTATTAGCCTTTGGCTAATATTAGACATCATTTAGTCGCCCAGAGTGAAGATTTAGTCGCATATGCGAGTAATTTACTTGCAATGTAGAGGGTTGTAAACGATGGGTAAAAATTTAGCTTGAATAGCTAGAAGCTTTTGCATGTGTGTCACATGCTTGCCTCAAGTATGTTTAAGACCATATAGTTATATCCGCACAATAAACTGGCATAGGATAACAAATTTTAACACTGAAAACAATAGGAACACTCTAAAACCACAGTTAAATATAATATGACTGAGCAAAATGTCAGAAATTTAAATGAATATATTTTTTTTAAATGCAGAAAAAAAAAGATATAGCCAGAATACAAAGATCCAGGACATGATTTTGGTGTCCCTCTTCGCATTTTGTTGCATATCCTAATTTGGTGCCACTGCATAATAATGTGTGTGCAAACAAATAGATGCACTCAGGACACCCACTACAACAGAGAGACAGAAAGAGAGAGATGAATGAAGTGATCCGGGGAAAAATAGAGCGAGCACACTGTGTGTGTATGAGTGTGAGTGTTGTAGTGTTTATGTCAGTCTGTTCTCTCATGTCAACCGAATTACACACAGAACACTTATATAACACACCACATTATTGCTCATTTACAACAACCCCTCCGCTGTCTCTCTCTCTCCTTGTTTTTCTCCATGTGCAGGCTTCTGAATTTTTTTAGCGAAGCCCTGAATGTTTTTAATCATCTTGTTTTTCACACTAACCTTTCATGCCTTGTCATTTCTGTCACTAAGAAAATCATTCAGAGGTGCAACCTACTCCAGAAATCATTCTTCTGACTGCTGCCATAAGTCTTACTGACATACAGCATACTGATGGTGTCCCATCCAAATGTTACAAATGTTTAGAAATAACTAAAGCAGAACAAACTAAAATGCACTGCGTCTGCTGTACTTGCAAACTCTCTTTAAGGGGTCATCAGATGCCCATTTTCCACAAGTTGATATGCTTCTTAATGAAAAGTCTATAACATTCTTTGTTTAAAATTCCTTAATGGTAGTGTAAAACAAGTAGGGCTGCTCCGATCACGATCGGCCGATCGTTAATGCGCATCTCGTCAGTAAAGCCGGTATTCTAATCAGCGGTAAATTCCATCAGGTGTGTGATTTCACATAGAGCAGCTGTTACTACACAGAGCCGCATCATAAATAGAACGAGTCAGAAGTTTTCGGTCAGAGATTTGTCACGCTGTACTGTGCTACATCAAGCGTAGACAGCATCCCCGACTATAATAAGCTCTATTGTATTTTGTTGTGTCACGCTGCTCGCGTCCAGTGTAGACACAATATAAGTTAATGTTGCTTTCTGATGCTGCATTTGAATTTTCATGCCACATATTTCAAATTAGCGCGGGCCAAACATTTTTATATTGTTGGCCGGATGTGGCATATTGAGGAACCCTGGTATATGTATGGAATATTCTTAGAGTATTCCATAATGCAATGCGCTTAACTTTTTATGTTGTTTTAGAAATGCCAAATAGCTCATTTTGTTGGTGATGTACTACGATTAAAAAAGAAAAAAAAAATCTAAATTCAGAAACTAAAAGTATAATAGTAGGTATTTTTAGAAAGACAGACAGACAGACAGACAGACAGACAGACAGACAGACAGATAGATAGATAGATAGATAGATAGATAGATAGATAGATAAACAGCATAAACTAAACATTGATTAAAGATTAGAAATCGATATTGTTAATCCAGCACTAGCATCTACATATATATACTTCACCCAAATATTTTACAAATGAACACTAGACTCTCTTGTTTGCTAATGTATTTGGAGAAAGCTATCCCGTTCTTCTCAAATACAGTAATTTGGCTCAAAGATGTAACATTTTCAACATTTAAGAGTGTCCCGTTCCACCATTTAATTAAAAACATCCCGTAAGTATCCCAGGAGGTCTGGGCTAAGCCCTGAATATACGCTGACCCTATAACCGGTCGTCTCTCTCCGTCTATCGGTCTATCTCTCTAGGTTCAAGCTGAGGTTACATTCCTAATGTTCTGACAACCAACAAACACTGTAACTCAACCTCTATCCTGCTCTCCTCTTCGGTCTCTCTCTGCATCTTTAGGAGCCTTTAACTCCTCCTTCCTGTCAGACAATATGTCTCCCTTTCTCTCTGTGCCTGTTGTAATCACCAGTTTATTCATCTGTGGGTTCAGGTCTGGGTCTGGGCTTGTTTAGCTCTCATTATGAGCGGCCCAAAGGGCGCTGGGAGAGGACGGGAGGGGGTATTAATCAGATTTGGGTTGGTTAAGTCCAGCTTAAGTGTGTTAGCGGGGTAGAGACAGGCCCTATGGGAGAGCAGTCACACACACACACACACACACACACACACACACTTATCTCACTATTAGATTATGCACTGCCTTGCAGTGACAGAGTGTTTTAAGCATCAGGACCCAAGGCATTTTTTTACATGATCTGTCTACCAGTGAAGACAAACCCATCACAACTTCACTGGGTCAACAAGTGTACGTCTGATCCATTCTATTTATGACGAACTAAAACCAATTAACTACTGCCCTGAAAATCAATAGTCAAACATTACATGCCACGAGACAATACTAAAAATAGCAGCCATGTTACCGGGTAGAAAGTGTAACTAACTGTCAATGAAACACTCCACCGGACAATATATAAACTATTTAAATATACATTTACAATGTTAAAAATAGCAGTCATGTTATCGGGTATCGGGTGCAAATATTTCACAGTTGCAATGTTAAAGGAAGGCAGATTTAATATTTTATTTTTCTTTATTTGTTTAGATTATTGTTTCATTAACCGTACTTATGAAAAAGCTTAAGCCACAAAGGCTGCTTTATTTGAAATAATCATTCAGAAAAATATTTTTTGAAAAACATATATTTATGTGTCTGTGTGTGTGTGTGTGTGTGTCTCTGTGTACTGTGTATATAACTACTCTCTCTCTCTCTGTCTCTCTCTCTCTCTCTCTCTCTCTCTCTATATATATATATATATATATATATATGTATGTATATAATTTGTTATATATAAATATTAATATTCTATATATATATATATATATATATATATATATATATATATATATATATATATATATATATATATATATATATATATTAAAAAAAATTACCTTAATATATAAATGCATGGGTTTGCATTTATATCAAATTAATAAATAAACACAGTACAAACAAATATAGTATGTGAACAACCTAAAACTTAAAGGCCCAATAAAATTCTTCCTTGTCTCGCTTAAAAGAGATGTTTAAGAAATCAAACTGATTTAAGCTTAGGCAAAAATGGCATTAGCTGCAAGTACATTTACATAAAAAATGTTCCATAATAAAATGTTTCAGTAGAATCTAAAAAAATATTTCCTTTAAGATTTAAAAACAAATTAATCTAATCTGATCTAATGACGTTAGCTTATATATATATATATATATATATATATATATATATATATATATATATATATATATATATTAACATTTTGACATTTACGTTTAAGCCATTACAGACAAACATAAATATCATCATGGCATAATATTTCCAGTTTATCATCTAACCTTGGTTGTAATGTCAGAGTTATTCTCTCTGTATGGTTAGGGCATGTGTTCATGCTGAGTGGAGGAGATTAGGAGACTCCCTGCCTACACACACCTCCTGTTTATATTACACACACAGAGACACACAAACACACCTGTATTCAGTGATTTTGTAGCCTACATATACATATTTTTCTATACTAGATAATGGTCTGAACCCAAATGACTAAAATGTATTTAGTGACCATTAAATATTGCATAAACATTATAAATAACTGGACAATGAATGTCAAGTACCTGAGCACACAATCCCACCCTAGCAAAACTGATTTACAAGTAACTCATATAGTAATTATGCATCTCAATGGTGGTCACTAAACTGTATTGTATACGATATATACATCATATATAACAATATTGTAATTGTTGTATTGATGTGGAAGCTGACACTATGTACAAGTATTACTTGCATACAAATTAGATTTTTTTTTTAATCAATTGTTTGGACTATGAAGGCACCCATTCACTGCAGAGTTGTTAGTCAAGTAACGCTAAATTTCTCCAAATCGATCACAATGAGACTCATCTTCAAAAGTCATCTATATCTTGTATGGCCTGAGGGTGAGTACATTTTCTGCAGATTTTCAACTATTCTTTTTATAAAAGTTAAATATAATTTTTGTCAATACTGCACACCCCTACTAAATTGTATGTATATTGGCTATTGGAAAATGCAAAAAAAAAAAAAAAAAAATGATTCTTTAGAGTACAGAAACAACACAAAGACACACAGCTCTGACATGAACTAGATTGTTCCAGTTTCATGATTTGCTACCATCTCTTGATTTTGACGTCATAGAGAAAGAAAGTAGGCCAATTATGTTGCCAAAGCAAAAAGCACTCAAATCGGCCCTTTCAAAGCCTTTACTGCCTTCAATTATTTCCCATGAATTCTCCAGAACAGACACGGGTCTATTTGCTTCACGAGCATGTGTTTTTGTCTAGTGTATAGTGTATGGATTCGATAGCTTAAGGACCGTGAGCATCAATTATTGCTAGAGCGGGCAGCTTTAACATAAATAGTGCAGTGGAAATGGCCAGCATCATTATTTAAACATATTCAATTGTTTTTGTAAGCAATATACAAGATGAGGTCCACTAGCGCATGACATCTGAAAATATGCTGAAATATAATGCTGTTATCTGCGAGAAAGGATATGAATGAATGAAGACCTTGGCAGTACAATAACTAAACATATACATCTACATCTACATATACATACATACATACATACATACATACATACATACATACATACATACATACATACATACATACATACATACATACATACATACATACTTATATATATATATATATATATATATATATATATACACCTTTTTTTTTTGGAGTGGAGCTGGAAGTAGAGCCAGTTAAATAAGGGACTGGCATTGATTTCTTGTTGATTATTGTGTTATTATCAGATGTTTAGACTCTCATTCAGGTGGCACCCATTCACTGCAGAGCATGGAGAATAAAATGTAATACTAAATTTCTCCAAATCTGTTCCAATAGAGAACAAAACATGTCTCCATCTTGGATATCCTGAGGCAACTTTCAACTAATTTCTTATTTGTGGGTGTATTTTTCCTTTAAACCTCATTACTATTATGTTTGTTTTGATTGTCAGTGATGTTCTCATTCAGAGGTCTGCTCCCATGGTTCATTGGGGACATTTGGCAAAATAAGGAGGTTGAATGAAAATAGAAACAGTCCCGTCTCTCACTTGCTCTCGTTTGTCCTCAATAATTAAAGTAAAATAAGATTGACACGCTTCACTCTGCTGTGAAGAAGTTTCACAGAAGTTTATTTCCCATCATGCACCTGTCCCATGGGTAGACTGAATGAACATATGTCGACTACCTCAGAGGTCGCTGGTTTGTCAGCAGAGTTCACTGGGGTAATACCTTGAATATGTGTGTGCACTCACTCAGGGAGATTTCTGAGGATCAGACGATCTCGTTCCCTCTTCAGACATCAATTTCCTGTGAGTGTCTGAGGTCTTTGAAAAACTACCACATACTTAAACACAGAGATCAGCTCTTCCTGTGCTGAGGGTAACATCATATGGAATTCTCAACAACAATCAACAGACACAAAAGCGTTAACAGATGATTTCTGCTGTCATACACTAGTATGGAGCCCAACAAGTACCAACCCACAATCAAGAAATCAATGAAACAATCGCATTTGAAATGTGTGATTAATGCAACCACACATTTGTCAGCATCACACTAATATGATTCATAAGAAAACTAATCTGTAATCTATTATAAACACACATAACATCATGTTATTACAACACATTCGAGTTGGGATCAGTGTTACTTTAATTTCACTGAGATACTATATTTTGTATTATAATATATTGTTTTGAATTAATACCTATAATACAGATATTTTACAATTAGTAAGAACAACCCACATCACTGAGTAAACAGATGCCATAACCAACCTAACTTTATACCTAACTTTACCTATTATATTTCAGAAAGTCAGCGGGAGTAGCCTATGAAATTCACAATGTATTCTTTAGTGAGTATTCTAATCGAGCTTGTACTTGAGGCCACCGGATCAGAAATTGTCAAGTTGTTGGCATCACAACTAATTAACATACAACCCCCTATACATTTAACATATAAACTAGGGCCGGGACTCGATTAAAAAAATTAATCTAATTAATTAGAGGCTTTGTAATTAATTAATCGAAATTAATCGCATATAAATATTTGACCTGAGAACAGTGAGAAGTAATTTTTTTTTCACATGGATTTATAGTATACCATTGAATAATGACTTAAGCTTAAGCAACAAAATATTGTTTATTTTTGTTCAACCAAGTCTAGCAGACAAGTGCAATTTTTGCCATGAAGTGTAGCAATAGCATATTTAGAAACAATTTAGAAATAGTACATTTCAGAAATTCAGGAAGCTTATAGGTGTTGGAACCTTCTGTAAAGTGTTTTTTTAAGTAAAACACAATACTGTCAATTACATTCAGAACATTGGAAACACTGGCTATTAGAAAACACCTCTCTGTTGCTTCAGAGGCCATAACATACTAAGTCCAACTCTCAATAACCTTGGCCAAAACAATAAAGAGTTCAACATAAACTGTTGCACCAACAAAATAATACATAGTTCAACATAAAGTGTAAAGTCCACGCTAGCTGCTATATGTTTTGCGTTGAGGTGATACTTGAGACTCGATGTGCTGCGTGATATGCGAACGCTAGTTGGTGCTCCAGTATAATCGGTCTGCCAAAACTAATCCAGTGAGAAACGTTCCGCGGTGCAAAAATAAGTTATTAAAAATGCGGGATTTTTTTTTTTCTGTAATTAATTAATCTTAGTTAACGCGTTATTTTTTGTGTAATTAATTAATCTCAATTAACGCGTTAAAGTCCCGGCCCTAATATAAACATCTATTCAGTTACTATTCAACGTATTAAAACCGCTCTGATGATCAGAGTAAGCATTTGCTGGTATGTTAAGAGTAGCCAATCAATCATTGCAGAGATAATTTACAGAAGTTTTTTGCACAGGTTATGACAACACTGGATGTATAAATGGAGGTGCAAGCTTTTATGTCTCACCTGCATCCTCTCAGCTGTGCAGGACACACTGATATAACTTTTTTCCTAACCATATTATATGTACGCATCATCTTTTATGCTGAATTCTTAGATAAAAATAGTGATAAATTCCATCAGAATAAAACAACACAATAAGTAAAATAATCTGTAGCAACAAAATCCTTTGTTTACATTATATTTACATTATAATTTTTGGCACAGAGACTGCATTTAAAGCAGCATTATGTAACAGCAGATGTATTTACACTGCATACATGATGCTATATTAGATATGATAGAATATTAATTTAAACAATAAAAATAAACTAGAACCCCTAGTAAGCGGAGGCAAGTTGTTGTTTTAATGAGTGAATCATTGAGTCATTCACTCAATTGATTAGTTCAAATTGCTGATTCATTCAAGAACAAAGTCTTTATGAATGAATCATTGAATCACTAATTTGTTCAAAGATGCTGATTTATTCAGCAACAAAACACCACTGGTTCAAAACACCAACGGCTCTGTTTGAAACGGCTTTGTTACCGAAACAGAGCACAAACAGAAAATACTGACATTATTGTATCCGCACAATATTAACTTCTTACTCAACTGTTGCATAAATCATAATTAAAGGAGTGTTTCTGTTTGTTTTGTAGCAAATTGATTGACATACTCAATAATGTCAGCTTCCACATTGTTAAAACAACAATTACGATATTATCGTAGACGATACATATCGCACACCCAAAGAAACCAAACCTAAACCTAATCCTTCTGCAACCATTTACAGTAGATTTCCCCGCAGAGCAAAATATCCATGAACAACGAGAATTTCTGAGAACCCTTTCACTACGTACACAAGGACCTTTTCAAAGTAAGTACAGTCAACAGTTAGACACACATCGTCTCCTTGTTTCTGTGAACACTTGTATAACTCTGCAAACATGTGGTTCATTTGGCACCAGAATACTTCCTGCTCTCAGCCAATCATGTGTCAGCATATGTTACCAGAAGTCATTCAAGTTCAGACGAAAGTATTCAGGTTCAAGTGTTGTCTTTCCACCAGCCTGCACACACAAACACTCACACAATGAGTTTCAAAAAATTATGTCCTCCTCTTTACAACAGAATTCTGATTCTCAGAAAGGCTAAAGCAAAACTCAATTATCTGGAGCAGACATGAGTGTGTGTGTGTGTGTGTGTGTGTGTGTGCGTGAGTGCTTTCAGCTGGTCCAGTCAGAGATGTTTTACTTTAATATCATGTATTTTAATGCACGAAAAATGTCAGCCTTGCGCAACTCTGCAAAGTTGGACAGGATGCCTTTCTTTTTGGCCTTAAATGCACATTTGAGCACGTACACTGCACACATTCAACATTATCCTATTTCTTGTAAAGTATTCAGCTTTGCAGAGTTTGATTCAATTTAGTTAATGGAGGTCAGAGAACATCTTACTTTTTGTAGTAAAAAAAAAGGTCAAATTCTCGCCATTAACAAACCATTAACTATGACTTTTGTTTAAATAAACTCTTAATTTGCTGCTTATTAATAGTTAGTATGGTAAATGTTAAGTTTAGTAATGGGTAGGGTTAGGGATGTAGAATATGGTCATGCAGAATGTGTGCTTTTTAAGTACAAATAAACAGCTTGTATCAGCTTATACTAATAAATATCTTAATAATAGGCATTCTAATAAGCAACCAGAGTTAATAGTGAGAATTGGTACATATACAAAATTGTTACCTTATTTTCTAGTTTTAATATTCCATGAAACTGATAAATGTTGCTCTGACCGTAAATACAGTTTGGGGCCACTATGGGATATTTTGAGCTGAGGTACATTAAACTGATTAAAAATAACTGTGAATACATTTAAAATTATACAAAACATTTAGATTTCAAATAAATGTTGTCCTTCAAACTTTCTGCTTAAAGAATTCTATTGTGGTTTTCACACTTCATTAGACAGTACAACCATTTTCAACTAATAATGAAGGATTCTTGAGGGCCATATTAGCATATTAGAATGATTTCTGAAGGATCATGTAACATTGTCTTTCATTGTAATGATTGATGTAGTAAGCCATCTGTTTAGACTTCGAAAAGCTGCTATGGGATGTTGTGTTGAAAGCCAGGGGACGCATAATGAACTGTTAATGTGATCGGCAACATAGGCATTTCAGCATCAGTCCCATTCAACACTAGGGCTGCACAATTAATCGAATTTGTAATCGCAATTACAATTACAGATGACACAATTATGTAATCGTTTAAAGGCACAATTACACAAAAAAAAAAAGTTCACTTACATCATTCTGTGTGCATAAGATATGTTGTTGTTCTCTCTACTGATTATCTTAAGGGTTTTTTTCCCAATTGTTTGAATTTCTTTGTTTTAATATAACATAATACCATGCATATATTTACTTTGGTTTGGTTTCTCAGAAAAAATAAAAAAATAAAATAAGTATAATTATATATATATATATATATATATATATATATATATATATATATATATATATATATATATATATATATATATATATATATATATATATATATATATGATATTTGAGGCTTAAAAAAAAAGAAGTTTTTCAGGAAGAGTGTTTTCCGCTGGTTTATTTTGATATAACAATATGGCATGCAGTGGCTTCAAACAATGGCATAAAGCTATTAAAAAAATTATTCAATCTAAATTGTGCTAATCGTAATATATAATCGCAATTACAATTTCAAGGGAATAATCGACAATTATGATTTTTGTCATAATCGTGCAGCCCTATTCAACACCACACAATAAAACAGACAATGTAAAAATAAAGAAGTGGCCTAGATCAAATGTCCACGCGAGATGAAGCCTGAAGCCGCCTGAGATTTGACCTTAGATGAGAATTTCTAAAGACGCTGATAGAATGTGGACAGGTTAAATAAGATCAGATGCTTAAAATAAAAAGTAAATAATAAAAACTGTAAAAAGGTGTATTTTGAAAGATGGATGTGAGCCATACTTATTATGGCACAACAATGCACTGACATGTGAAGTGTGTGCAAAGGCATGCTATACATGAAAAGAATTTAAGAATAGATGCAAGTAAGAATTGTGCATGTGTAAAGAGGAGTGTGTACAAAGGTCCGTGGGTGCAGCGTGAAGGGGAGTGTGTATGTGTGTGACTGTCATGTGAATAAGAGGCAGTGCATTCCTTCACGCTGAGGCGTGTAATCTCTCTGGAAACCCCACCTCAGCACTGAGAGAAGCCGACTATCAAAGATCAAGTGTGTTTGATCCCGATCGACCCCCGTAAAAAGACCCTGAGCCGTCAGTCTGATGACTGAGACCATACGGACACATCAACACCCTCATCTCTCACTCTCATTTATGAATGGTTTATCGCGCAGGAATATGATACAAACATATTGCAATTTGCTGCTCAATTCATGTT
This sequence comes from Carassius gibelio, assembly GCF_023724105.1. Classification (NCBI taxonomy): domain Eukaryota; kingdom Metazoa; phylum Chordata; class Actinopteri; order Cypriniformes; family Cyprinidae; genus Carassius; species Carassius gibelio. Next base: position 15,722,809 of record NC_068407.1, read on the forward strand.
ATGATATATAAAAAAAAAAAACTTTAATCAATGTGCACAACTACATGCTGTAGTTAAGATATTAAGTATGTAAGTTATTTTTTAGCACTCACTATTCTAATTCTATTATTAAAAAAAATCTTTCTATTCTTTTTGTATTCTATTTTCTTTTCATTTATTATACAATTATATGTATGTGTATATATATATATATATATATATATATATATATATATATATATATATATATAAGACCTCTAACACTAGCTTGCTCTATTCTTTTTCTATTCTGTTTTCTTTCTATTTATTACATTATTTAAAAGCCTTTGCTCCATGTACAGTACAGTACAGTAGTTTAAGCTAACTCAGACTTGTTATAGCACTTATATATCATTGCTCTTTTTTTTGTTTTTTGATTGCTTCCATTGTCCTCGTTTGTAAGTCGGTTTGGATAAAAGCGTCTGCTAAATGACTAAATGTAAATGTAATATACATGCTGTTTTATGAGCCTGTTTCAACTGGGATATGCCAAGGAATATTTCATCAAAAGAACATTGGGAAAAAAAAGTGCACCTCATAATAAAAAAGTGCTCAAAATGTACTGACTCTTAGGCCATCCAAGCTGTAGATGTTTCTTTCTTCATCAAAATAGGTTTGGAGAAACATAGCATTACCTTACTTGCTCACCAATGGATCATGTGCAGTGAATGGGTGCTGTCAGAAGGAAAGTCGAGAAGTGAAAAATGTCATGCTTGTAAGAACCAAATCCTGAAGCTCTCACTTTAAAATCCACCAACATGTTTTTGTTTACAACCGTTTAATCGGTGCTTGATCTGTGCTTATTTTCTCCTGATTAAGACTAGATTACTTTCTCCACTAAAGTACTCATATTTACTCAGAAGCAATGGCTTGAAGTTAAAAACGTCTTGATGGCTTAACAAACACCTGCTTTTCACTTCACAAGATGTTAATTGATAGACTGGAGTCATGTGGATTATTTGTAGATTACTGAGCTGTGTTTATCAGCTGTTTGAACTATTATTATGACGGCACCCATTCACTGCAGAGGATCCTTTGGTGAGCAAGTGATTTAATGCTTAATTTCTTCAAATCTGTTGCAACGAAGATACAGACTTATTTACATCTTGGATGGGCTTACACAGGAAGCTCCAACAGTAAGTTTCCAGAAGCATTTTTAGCCATTAAGTAGCTAAAAAGACCTTCTTCAATCTCTCCTCCCTATATTGTGACTACTTACTTGCTGAATTGGAATTGGAAATGTCAACTTTGTTTATGAAATGCTGTTGCAAAACAAAAACTAACAAGGCAGATTAAGAAAATTTCAATTTATCATAACTCAAACACTATTTTAATAAGGTAAATGATGCATCTAATGGCACACTTGCTATTGCACAACACCATTTCTTATGTAATTTAGTGCTTGCAGAGAGTGTTTGCAGAGAGCTAGCCAAGAGTGAGGGTCTCCTGGTGGCTCAAAGTTCCCCAACATAAAGCATCTTATCCATACACCTCCAACAAAACTTGCACTTTTGACCTAACTGTAATGCTGTCTTTACCAAAGTGATGCTATGGAACTATTTGACCAAAACAGTACAACCAGTGTATGATTATGTGGACAACTGGAGGTCCACAGACTGCTGGGATCCCTTAAAAACGGCAGTTTATCTATATAAAGCTTATAGACATTTCTTATATAACATGAAAAAAATACTCATTTCACAAAATGTATTTCTAAAGGCGGCCATAGTTTCAGTAGATGAGTGTAAAAGCATCAGTAAACAAATACAAATGTCTTTGTTGGACAAAACAATAGCTGAAAGAATCCAGGATGAGGCAAAGCATGTAAAAGTTGTTAACTGCGAAACTAGGTCAACACTACTATGCATAATGTAGTCATGTATGTTAATGTTATTACAGAATTTTGCATTTTTGTACTGAGGATCCCTGAGCCACCTGAGAGTCTGATGTACGTGATCTTTTGGCTAAACATTTAGTATACTATTGTTTCTTACACTCTTTTGGTAAGATTTCAGTGTTTACGTCCCTGTTTCTATGTCAAAGGTCATGGATGCGTGACCCGGTACACCCCGGGTCACCATCCACAACGGCTCAGAGATACAGCAGATGGACTCTTTTAAAACTGGTTCAAGCAAAACTCCTGCACTTACTTTTCTCTCTTCATCACATTTATCTCTCACATATGACCCATAAAACACTATTTCACCATTAAGCACAGCACAATCCCACATCCGCAAGTTTCCCATTAACCTTATTCTGAATTTCATTCATTTTCTCTGTTCCATTAATGCTCAGCATGTTAACGAGCTGTCATAAAAGCACGGCTCTCAAGAGCCAAGATCTGAATGATTTAATGTTTTCAGAGCCATGTGCTTTATATGACTTGCTAGATATTGCTATCTTTACAGACTGGTTGTTAAAATATTCCAGACTGATAATGGAAAGAAATAAACAGGCATGTTAAATCCAAAGTAAAGATCTGCATGCTGCTAATATGCAGACAAGAGCATCTCTCTCTCTCTCTCTCCCTTTCTGTGTGTGTGTGTGTGTGTAAGTGGGTCAACCAGCTGGATTTAAATATCAGTATAAGAATGACTGAAACAAATGGAATTAAATCAGACAACTTAGAATGCAGTTTAGTTTAAGAGACTCTACAAACATAAAGTGTTTTGCTGAATGAAAACGCACGTACAGTGGTTGGATCCGCTCCAGTGCTGATGTCTGATGGATGAGCTGAAGGGATGGGGCATCTTGTCCGGGATCAGACATCCTCTGCTCTGATTATAGTAATCCATCATGAGGAAAGGGTTCACATCCACACTCTCGTACATGATCAGGTCGGACTCGATTCCTCAAGACAACAGCTGATCCACGACTGTCCACTTCACATAGAGCGTTAACAGAGAGATGGAGCCATCCCAGATATTCCCAGAGGAGATCAGGAACTACAGAAGCGAGTAAAACTCAAGCTGAAGCGCTCGTGCATGGTCAGAGATCAGTCAAATCAATGTCCGCTGAAAGACTTCTTGCAAAAAAAAATAGCCTATTCTCATACAGGCTCAACAATGTCTCAAACGCGCAATTTTCTAAAGAGCATATGTAGCTTATATGTTTTAAACCATATATACTGCATTTACTTCTTGATCGGTTAATACAATAATAAAATACAGAACGAACGAGGCATCAGTAAATCCATCAAATGTCCAGTGTTGAGCGGTGAGTTTGGTCCAATATTATTTGCGAAGCTCCGATTTAGTGATGTGATTATTTTCGTGTTATCATAAAACTCGTGCAGCGATTTTAAACAGGATCCTTTCTGAATGTTTAATGTCCTCCCGGTTATAAACAGCACACAAACGAGCGTTTAAAGAGCTGGTGTGCGCGTGTGTTATTAATCCGCGCGGTTACCTTGTGTTCACGCGCTCGGAGCTGCTGAGAATGTGAGAGGATCTTGACCCGAGTGAGCAGCAAACTGTGTGTCCCGCCCATTAATGATGACGAGGCAAGTGACTGCGTTCTAGCCACGCCTACATTGAAATATCTGCCCTTTAATCTCTGCCCGCCTTAACTTCTGTCTCCAAAGCCCCGCCCACATTGCCTCTCAAAAACTTTTACTAAGTTAAACTAATAATTACAGATGACATGTAAGTTTTTTTTAGCTGTAAAAAAATATATAAAATAAATAAATAAATTATAATAATAATCATATTTTTCAACTGTCTATTATTTCAATACGGCTTTTAACTCCCCAGCTATTCATTCATTTATTCATTTCCATTATCTGACAGGAGCTTTTTTAGGTGTTCTTACCAAACCATTCAATAGCCAGTATGTGCAAATTTAGATTCAGAAAGTTCTTCAAAGTTTAATTTCATCATAAAAATCTACCTAAATTAATAATTAAAATGAATAAGCTAATAAATTAATAAACAAATATATATATATATATATATAAGCAAACAAACAAACAAAACTTTATACTAAAATACATTTGGTAAACAAAGTCCATGATCCAATATTTATTCCAGGACATCTAATGAAAGTATACAATTTAGATTATTTTGTAGTCGATGTACCGAACTACATGTGCCATATATTTCAGTATTTCAGTTTGTTTTATATCTGCAGGTAAATTGACCAAATAAAGAAATAAGTTAATGAATTAAAATTAAATAAAAAACACATTTGTGACCCCGGACCACAAAACCAGTCGTAAGTAGCAAAAATATATTTATAGCAACATTCAAAAATATTGTATGGGTCTAAATTATAGATTTTTCTTTCATGCCATAAATCATTAGGATATTAAGTAAAGATAATGTTCCATGAAGATATTTTGTAAATTTCCTACCACATTAGAAATGCATGGCTAAGTACTTAATTTAGACAACTTTAAAGGTGATTTTTGCAATATTTTGATTCCAGATTTTAAAATAGTTGTATCTCGTCCAGATATTGACCCACCTTAACAAACCATACATTAATGGAAAGCTTATTTATTCATAATGTATACATCTCTGTTCGAAAAATGTTGTGGTCCATATATATATAGTATTGCATCGTTGTGTTAAATAATTCAGTCCTTTAATAATAGATTTGACATCAGTCAAGGTTACTGTTTAAATTACAAAATTTGCACAAGGGATCTCTAAGCCTCCAAACAGAATAGAAGCAGATCATGAATAATGCATTTTCACAACTCATTGTCAATATTTCACAATTTCTGAATTACATAATGCACATCCTCTAAGTTTTGTTTTTTTAAACCAACTTCAGAGTTCCTTATTCTCAACTAGTTTGGCCATTCTCTAGTTCTCACATGGCTCATTTGTCTCTCTCTCTCCATTGCCGTCTTACTAATTTGCCTAATGTTATGCGGCTGAACTTTCGCTGAACCCATGGAAGCAGTCAGCCTCACCTCTCCATGACCCACTCCATGACACCGATTCGCTTCCATGCCTTTCTCATCTGACATCACACAAAGGCGTTCCACCTTGTTCACCGGCCTTGCATAACCACACTCAGCAAGAATTGCGCTTTCCTCTGAATGATGCGCTGAAAGTATCCAGAGAAACAGCCTCAAATGAGTCACAAAACAACAGCCACATCTTGGAGGTGGCTCAGTAAACTTTTGTAAGTGCTTATATCACTCTTATATCACTCTGAATATCCAGTTTTATCTCACAAACTGATTCAAGAAAGTGTCCCCCAAAAGTGATTGGATCATAAATGTCATTGCATTAAATAACAAAATACAAAACCAAGTGGCATTCATTTTTAAATAAAGTTTTCATGGAAAATGATTCACAGAAAGGTTTTTAAGCCTGACATTATAAACCAACAGATGCATTGTTTGAAATGAAGGCAAGATTGTGCCACTTAGCGGATCATAGTCCCATCATTGCAGAGGCGTCCAATCCTGCTCCTGGAGGGCCACTGTCCTGCAGAGTTTTATTCCAACCATCTCCAACACAGTTTCCTACAAGTTTCTAGTGAATCTGAAGACCTTGATTAGCTGGTTTAGGCATGTTTAATTGAGAACAGAGCTAAACTATGCAGGACAGTAGCTCTCAAGGAACAGCCTCATGCATTATTGGAACACACTCAAAAGTTTATGTGATGATGAACTTGAACACTATGAACTTGAGGGAAACCGATCTACTAAAAATTACTGCAACACCAGCTGATTAAAAGTCACTGTGAAAACAAAAAACAAGTTTTGTTCTAAGAAAAGCTCTAGCATCATGTCCGCAGATGTCACCAGATTTAAAATGTATTTACCTAATGCAAGATAATACATAATATTATGTGATCACCATATGCCCACTGTATGTTCTGAATTCGGGTCAATACATAACAACTGTTGTGTACTCCTGAGTCAAGTGTCATGGTGATTCTAAGCAGAGGGTGAATATAAAACAGTGTTTTAATGCAGTACCTGCTGATAAGACAGCAAACTCAGCATTCCTCTACAGCACTTTCCCTCCTCCAGTCTTTCAGTACACTGAGACCTGGACCACTCTACAATCACAGCAGCTGAATGCTAGATTAGCTGTAAGCATGCATTTCATTTATGCCTTGCTTTATTCGCAAATCCAACTGGTTTAGTTGTTTGTCATTATGGATTTCCCATCATTAAACAGCAAAAGCAACTAGTCACTCACCCATACTTACAGTACGGTTTGGAAAATGGATGAATTAATACATAAATTTGATTTAATCAATTAATGCTTAATGTTGCAACCCACCCAGTGGATCTTACAGTATGTGAGGTAAGTGAGTGAGTTTCATACTTCATCAGAAAGAGGAAATCGGGCGTGAGTTTTTGTAACTCACTGGGAATGACGTGCAAGACTTTTTATTGTGTTGTGAGAAATATCTCAATACTGAGAAGCTTGTGCATGTGCATTTATCTTAAAAAACAAATTCTTCATTTAAACCTAATTTACACGTTGCAGATTACATAAGAGACATGCTCAAAGCCACCCACCCCCATTCCAGGCCAGCCAGCGTTTGTAAAGTTGGGTTTATGGGCCAAGCTAATGGAGGTAATTGTGAATAGTACCTTTGAGGGTGTTAAACTATTTTTATAACCCACCCTAAAATATATTATTTCCTGGAAGTTAAGAAAGGTGCCTTAAACCAGGACAAAGCGTTAAGCATTTTACAGGACACATAGGTTGTCACCAGCCACATGCAGCTTTTTCAAATGCATTAGGTTGCTCTTTTCAAGGTTGCTGTCACTACCCAAATTCATTCTCAGAAGGACTCTACCTGGACAAGAAAAAATAAATTAAAAATAGAATTAGAAATAAAAGCTTTCATTGATGTTGAACTGAGACTCCTGACAGACCACAAAATTATTATTTATTCTGAGTAATTTGGGTAACATGAATTGGGGGCTCGTCCGGGATCTTCGGGTTAATTTAAACTTTTAAAAAATCTGTCTAAATCTAGAATCTTAAAATTAAGAATTAATTAATTCATTTGGCATAAATATCTTGGTGGTTTTGGCGCAGTGGATAAGACACAAGCCTTTTGTGTGAAAGACCCGGGTTCGAATCCACTGTGAGACACCAATGTGTCCCTGAGACACTTAACCCCTAGTTGCTCCAGAGGTGTGCGACCTCTGACGTGTATATAGCAATTGTAAATTGCTTTGGATAAAAGTGTCAGATAAATGTAAATGTAAAAACTCAGCTCTGTAGAGCTATCAACCTTTTCTATTCTAAAGTGATGGAATGTGAACAAGTGAACTTCAAGACTATTTCATGAATTTATGGTAATATAACTGCGTTACATAGGTTTGCTCAGCAAAACAGTCATAGAATTAATGTTTTGTTTAAATGCAGTAATAATAACCATTTCTGAGGCATTTTGTACTGTTTGAACTACAAATTGGAGTTATTGCAATATCATTTGGGTCTGATTTCCTCCAACGCCCGTCGCTTCTAAGCGCCACACAGTTTGTGTTGTTCTAATACCAATAAATCCCTCTTCAAACCAAACACAGCTTTTCATCTTTTAGTGCAATGCCAGAAGGAGGAAAGACTGAGGAAACTCTAGCTGTGAACTATGTCCGTAGGGATGAGCTCTGAGCTAGTCTGCTCTTGGATCATTGAGCTTGTGCATTAGATTTTAAGACATGGTTTAACTAGGCAGGATGACATCAAGAATCTGGGATTGGTGATGTGGGAACCCTTTTTACCACATAAAGAACTGTGAGAAGAAAGTGAAATAACTAACTGTTATTGTAACTAATAACTACTAATATTCAAACGAGGACTAGAGTTACTGAGGTCCTGGATATATTTATATGTAAGTAAATTAAACTAACATATATAGCAACTAAAATAAACTAAACCAAAATAAACTTCAAAATGGGAAGGAAAAAAATCTTTAAAAAAAAGAAAAAGCTTCTATAATTTGTTGCATTTTTGTTTTTGATTACAGTAGTATATCTTACATGCATTTCGTTCCTCTGAGCCAAAAAGGTACGGTTGTTGTACTTACGCTTACACACCCCCATGCCCGAATTGACATTCAACCAATAAACCAATTGAACTACCATTCACGATGCTTCTTTGGAAATGTGATCATGCGTGTATGAAAACAAACACACACAAAAAACACATTTGCATGAGAGAACACTCTGAAAAAGCACAGAAAAACACACAACTTTGACATAAAACAAACCAAAAAAAGGATGAAACAGAGGTACCCATGGGATAAAGCACTGGAATTTCTGTCTTTTCGTCACTTGGCGATGTCCCGGTAAAATCAATTCTGACACAGAGTATAGCCTGGGGATCGATCCATTTATATTATGTATATCATGTAAACAATAATTATATAGTACATAAAGATAATTTTCAAAAATGTTTTCTGTTGCACTGTATTTTTCTCACTCATTTTGTGTGTAGGTAGTATTTTTGTTGCAGAAGACAATTTCTGCAATTGTTTTCACTAAATAGCTGAATAGAATTCACTAAATAGAATAGGCCTTAAAAACAAAGAAAGATGTAGGCATATCAGGTGCCCCCAAAATGTTTTTTTTTTTACAGTCTTTAAGGGTTAAAAAGTGGAAAATGGCACATCCAAATACCTCCCTCTCACACGGGAAAGTGAGATTGTTAGTAGTGCTGGAGTGGGTCATCAGAACATCACTAAGTATATCAAAGCTGTAACAGGCAGTTTAACAGGGTGGTGTGTTTCATAAATCTACACAAACAACAGACCTCCACATGGCCTCACATTGCACTTTTATTCTCTCTGACCCATCATTCCTCAAACACAGAGAGGCAAGGCCCCTTTAATGTGCCCTATAGAGCACACTCAGGCATTTATGGCACACGCTGCAGCTCTGGCAAGAGGTCTTTATGGCAAACGGCTGATGTACGGCAGCCATTACATGCTGTAATGACCAATATACACCTTTAGCTAAACAGACTTTACTTGAAAAGGCATATGTCACAAATGTAGCCCCCTTACACTTGGTATTAAAGGGATAGTCCATCTAAAAATAATAATAAAATATATTATTTACTCAACACCACTGTCATTCCAAAACTGCTTCCAAAACACACACACACACACACACACACACACGTTTGTTTTTGTGAAAAGTGGGGACATCCCATAGGCGTAATGGTTTTTATAATGTAGAAACTGTATATTATATCACACTACACCAACCCTAAACCTAACCCTAACCCTCACAGGAGACTTTGTGCATTTTTACTTTCTCAAAAAAAATCATTCTGTATGATTTATAAGCATTTTGAAAAATGGGGACATGGGTTATGTCCTCATAAGTCACCCTCTCCTTGTAATACCTGTGTCATACCTATGTCATTATACAAAGTTGTGTCCTGATATGTCACAGAAACATGCCCACACAGACGTTGGGTTTCCATGTTTTATAGGGATATTGTATAAACGTAATGGTTTCCATACTGTACAAACTGTTTTTTTTATTCCCTTACCCTACCCCTAAACCTTATTGAAGGTGTTCTGAGAAATTCTATCTGTATCTGTGATGGATGTAGATGCTGTAAACAACAACAATAAACTGTACTAGCATAAATCTGTGAATGTAAACACACACTATTTGGAATCGAACCTTGCTGCCTCCACACATCACCTTTTCTTATTGTGTTACGTGGTCCTATAGCCCTAGATTAACCGGGAACATAACAATAGGTTTTCTAAAAGATGTTTAAGATATGACTTTTAAGAGAACATCTTATATTTCAGAAAATATAATTGGATAGAATTGGAATAACTTATTTTAACTAAGTTGGTAGGGTCTGAATGTGAATGTTATGGTTGGATCTTAATTGTTTTTTTTGTTTTGTTTTGTTTTTTTCTAAAAATTTTACATTTTCATACAATTCCCACTGCAGAAATTGTGCGCAAATGCCACCTCATAAAATAGTTTCATTTTCTCCTGAGATCAGGTTGAATGCCATCATTACGGACTGTAATTTTGTAAAGAAAGCTATCAGAAGGTCTAGATTAGAGGTCAACCCTTATCCTCCAAATCTATTGTCCTGCAGAGTTTAATAAAACACACCTGATCCAGCTAATCAAGGCCTTCAGGATTGCTTGAAAATCACGGAAATGTGTGTTGAAGCAGGTTGGAAATAAACAAGGACGGTGGGTCTCCATGAGCAAGGTTTAAAACTATAATGAAGGTGCATCAGAGCAGAAATGTAGCTTTAGTTGCAAAATAAATAGTTAGTTTAGTATGAATGGGGATATTCTGAAAAAAATGTAATGTACAACAGTCACAGACATTCCTATCCAGAACGGGATTAGATTTCTTAGAGGACGCCCAATTTAGCTGAAAAACAAGTCTTTTTCTTTTTTTCAAGACTGTGTGAGAGACACAGACTTGTTCAATTCAGACGGGATTAAGATCACAAAGAACGTCTGGGAAACATGAATCTGACCTCTTGGAAAACCAGTTCTGTCCAAATAGGGCTATAGTCGGTGAGAGAGAAAAAGAGCTCTGGGTTTACTTCAGTCCTGTTCCACACTGATCCTGTTAATGTGGCGGATTCACAAGACGCTAAGGTTTCTGAAGCTCTAACACGCTCACTCTGTCCATTCATCCATCTACCCATTGCAAAGTGGCTGTAAAAGCCCATCCTCGTGATGCTGAACTGGGGTAAGCCAACACTGTCAAGAGCAGTGAAAACGAAACACTCTCGGCTTGAGTGCTGCTGGAGAGGATTAGACCATTGGGAGAATTGGATGGGGGGAGGGGGGAGCTTTAAATGGATTTCCTGTGTGTGCTAGTGCCCTCTGTGTTATGACATGGCCACCCCCGACACCCCCGATATGACATGCACTTGAGACTCGCCCCGGGTGATGGAAACACATCTGATACACAGCGCACTAGTGTAACAGTAAGTGTGACAGAAGCCACCACAGAGCTGGTGTCCAATCTACATCCTTTCCACAAATCTCCACAGCAGAAAAAGCAGTTTTGGGTCACAAAAATAGGTTCAGACCAGTAAAATCTGCTAGTTACGAACCAGTAAACAGTACAGTCTGTCGCCAAGTACAGTTTTCAAAACAGGAACGATCAATCTGGAAAGACTGATGCAAAACTAGATTGATCCCATTCTCATCAATGAAGTTGCTGTTTTTGTATGCGTCACATTATGCAAAGACTTAAGATACTTACAATAAAATAGTTATTTTTATATTCATATAAATTGTATTTGTTTTACATCATGAATTTTAAGTACTAACTCGATGATATGCCATTTCTACACAATCTGCCACAAGCCTTCTGGCAACTAATTTATTGAATTAATTTATAGTTTTTATAGTTTTTTACATCCATCCATTTTCCATATCGCTTATCCTTGCAGGGCTGTAGGACTTTTCAAAGTCCTTGTCGTATAATTCTAAAAATGCTCACCTTTACATGTCTATTTGCTTATAATGTTTATTATGAAGTGACATTAAATTGTTATTCATATTTCAAAATGAACAGTTACTGTACCTAAGCATCTCAGATTTCCATTAATGTCTATGCGATTTTTTTTAAATAGAAAAATTAAAATGTAAGTATCGACGAATGTGTATTTGTATTTTTAATAAAATGATTTTTCCAATCTTGTAAATGTCATTGTTCAGCAGGAAAGTATGTAGGTAGACACTGACCTGTTAATTATTATTACAATTATTTACAGTTCTCATTCCTGAGAGCATTTGATTGGACAAAATGAAGAGAAACAATAGATTTTCTAAATGTTTATCCACTAAAAGATAACTCAACTTTTAGGAGTGCACTAGCATATAGATGTTAGTCTAAATTCTAACAGTCATGAGCTAAAAGCCACTCCATTGTAATGTCATCAGTAGACATTTTTTTCCCTCCCAAATTACTATTAAATCTTAACTAGAAACTGCAAGTGCAAATGATGGGACACTAACATTAGACTGGAAATGACCTGCACACTTAGCAGTGACAAACCACTTAAATGCAGTTGACATTAAGCTGATATTCACAGTAGCACTGATGACTCTGTCTTGTGTGTGTGTGTGTGTGTGTGTGTGTGTGTGTGATCTGGATAAGTGTGAGCTATAGAAATGAGCCTGTCCTGTCAGAATCAGTTGAGATGCTAATAGCACATCAGAAATCCAGCAAACAAAGCCTCATCCCTGCCCCATGACAAATACCCCAGAGCCCAGGGGGTGTTTGTGGGGGACGGGCTGGGGGTAATGAAATGGATAAATTCCAAACCTCTTCATTAAAGAGAAAAGAAGAAGATCAGCATATCAATAAGAAGAAAGAAGAGGAGGAGCATGTGAGTGTGTGTGTGTGTTTGGGTTAGATAGTGAGAATGTGTGAAGTGTGGTCTTCTAGCTGCAGAGCGAACTCATCCTAGACCACCGAAGTAATGCATATAGACTCACTACGTCTTCTTCTGTTTTAGTGTCTAGTAAATTAATTTAGTAGACTAATTTAACATGACTCGCATTCATGACGCGCACTTAACTGCAGGACACTTGAGATAACGGCCCCCCTGAAGCACATCGGGCATCATGTTGGGGGTCACCATGGCCCTTGATTAGCATTTAAATGTCTTTGATAAGAGCTGAAAGGACACAGGCCGCTATATCAGCAGATTTGAGCCGATCCAAACACACTCTAGAATTCATTAGCTCATCCCACTGACGGTGAAGCTGATCATTAGAGCAAATAAAGCCATCACACACAGAGTGAACCCCGGCCGATCCCAGCCACTGATAGAACAGAGAGAATGAGAGATACAGGTAAAGATAGAGAGGGAGCATATTTAAATGAAACAGAGAAGGACGTCTTGATGAAACCAGGTTGTTGGGTGGGGGAAGGTAACATGCATTTCCCCATACAGCAAATTAAAAAAATAAAAAAACCTAACCAGTGAGATCTTTTTTATTTGTTTTAAATTAAGAATTGAATATATATTTAGTCTACTATTATTTTTTTTATTTAATATCATGTATTACCTTCAAATGCAAACAAAAAAAGAAAAAACGGAAAAAAAATTGGGACCCACTTTATATTAAGTGGCCTTAACTACTATGTACTTACATTTTAATTAATCATTTAGTACAATGAACTTATTGTGTACATACATGTTTTTACATTGTACTTATATTTTTAAAAAAAACTACATGTAATTTCATCTGTATTTAATTTCTGTAATTACATTTATAATTAAACTGTTGACCCATACTTTACACCTTAACCCACCCTTAAACTTACCCGTACCTCCAACCCTCTCCCTAACCTTACCCCCATCCCACCTCAATAGCAGCAAAAGTGTTTTACAATACAATATGAACACAATAAGTACATTGTACTTATTTTTTTATGTAAGTACATAGTAGTTAAGGCCACCTAATATAAAGTGGGACCAAAAATGGTAATAATAATTCAGTAGGCAATAGTCAACTAGAGATCCCAAACTAGATTTACAATGATTTTTAATGAGATATCATACATGTTACATAAATACAATGCCATTTTTGGATGGGATATATTTGGCTGTATGAGTCTTAAGTGGCTAAAACATTCTGTAAATTCTCATGAAATTCAAAATTGATTCATCTCGACCCTTGGCTAATTGGATCTTGACCCTTTGTATTTTTGTTTGCTTGGTCATCCTCATTATAATTGAATCTCAAAATAGTGAATAAATGTTTAAATACAATGCATGGGAGAATGGGGACACTGTCTCACAAAGGGAATCATAATGTCTATATCTCAGCATCTATAAGATTTTGAGTCAAAAGTTCAATTAAACAGATGTTGGTTTGAAGCATTTAATTCAAAATTGTCTGAAATTAGCATCATGTTTGAATTTGTAGTAGCTGTTAGCTAACAAATTAACATAACGACGCCATATTGGGATACATTAAGACAAGAGTCTTTAAATTGAATGCAAGCAAGGCTCACTGGGAAAACGTGCCTGTGGTATAATTACTGCAAAATAATATTACATGGCATCTTGCACGTTTTGCAACAACAAGTAAAACCGTCCAGTAAGTGCTGCTTTAAGTGTATTCAGTTTTTTCTGAAACAGATGAAAGTGTATCTGGCAACATTTCATTACGTTGATTGCTGTAAACATAGCAGCAGTTCGGAACTGTTTTAATGCATCACATTGTAAGCGAGTTAAAACAAGTTTACTATGTCAGGAAAAAAATACATATGAAGGTTTAAGTTCTGAAGGTTATGAGATTTAAACATCAAAATGTATTAGTTTACAAGTCATGCATTATGGCAGAAGGAACTCTGCAAGAATAAGTAAGAAGCATCATTATTGTTAACTAATCTTTCATGTAATCATTTGTGTTTTACTGCCACTAGTGTTTATTTCAGCTGGAAACTGCAGTACATTTTCTTTTGGAGTTTTGCTAAAATATAATAGTGTTAAAAGTATAACTGATTTTTGTACTAATGATCAAAGACAGCTGTTCTAGTTTCACATGTGTTGAATCACTCTGTACTCTGGTTCTTCTCATAAGTTTAACACAAATCAAAAATACAAACAGTTTTTTGTCCAAATGATTGGTAATACAGATGAGCTAGTTTCACATATCACACCACGCTCACTTTCTTTTTCAGTTTAACTCTAATCAATATTTAATGTTCATTTAGTTATTTGGTGCTTAATCATGTAGTACGCAGGATAATATAAAGTCACCAGTTACATTGCCCAGCTTTCTGAGCATCAACCCTTTCATAATATATCAGTAAACTTTAGTGCTTTCAACGCTCTGTAACAAATTTATTCATATTAAAAGCCAGTCTGCAGAAGTCTGCAGAATTTCTCTACAGCCAGCAAAGGAGGGCAGGTCCCTTTAACCAACACACACACACACACACACACACACACACACACACACACACACACACACACACACACACACCTTTCAATGTACATTCCCCTGGGCGTGACTATTGTGTCTCTCTCAATGCAACACTGTGATGATATTTGAGAGTTTTAGGAGTTACATTAGTGCAACGCAACGTGCAAGAGTTGCAGCATAAGCACATATTCAGTCAGGCCTCACAAAGGTTTAGACAAAAATCCTTTCACAATGCGCACACACACACACACACACACACACTGCTGACCTCTCACCATTAGATGTGTGACACAAAAGCATATCATTTATCTACTCATCCTCACGCAACCTCCGCTCTGCGTTCTCACACACACACATGCTCTGACAACATGATGAACACACTCTTTTTATAGTTTTCACCATGTTGTGTGATGTCTAGTATGTGAGTGTTTGAATGAACATCTAAGATAGAAAGAACGATTCTGAAACATAAGCTCCTGTCAAACTACCATGAACTCACACTTCTCTTGTTCTAGTGAATGACCACTTTAGGATCAGCACAGGATTAAGTTTGGAAGCAACAGTCTGTGATAACTTTAGACTTGAAATGCACTTGAAATGCGCTAGCCTATGGGGTATGTTGATTGCTACCTGGTCTCATGGGTTGATTGGATGGTTTAATAGCAGAAATGTGATGTTTTAAGTAAAGCACTTATATACATTTTCCATTAAAAACTATGGTATTCTCTAATTATTTCTTTGAAATGGGTGTAAGTTTCTTGGTGGACACAATTGTGGATATGTTTGCAGTTTATTGGCTTTACATGGTGATGATATGAAATCAATGATTCTATCACTCTAGACTTATAATATTAGACTCATAATATTTACTCACAGGAAAACATGCCTGTTTTGACATTTCTGTGAAATGATATAACATTGTTTCTTCCACATTATATTACACACTAAACTGGTTTTATCCAAAACAGATAAACATGAATCTGACGTCATTTTATTACGTTGGTCGTTTAGTATGTATCGCGGAAGTTTGGAAATGAAATGTCCGGTGAGTGGCACTAGAATGCTACAGTTTTTTATTACCCCTAGTGTTCACTTCAGCTGGAAGCTGCTGTTTAAAAAGAGTAATTTTTTTCCAAATATGTTGCAATGTTTTATGTGTGTTATTGGACACACAGACTGTAGAAAGGTCATGTGACATGGTTACACAAAATCTAAAGTTCTTTAAAATCTAAAAAGAAAATAATGCTCACACAGACACACACACACACACACACACACACACACACACACACGCACACGTTTGTTTTTGTGAAAAGTGGGGACATCCCATAGGCGTAATGGTTTTTATACTGTACAAACTGTATATTCTATGTCCCTACAACAACCCTACACCTAACCCTAACCCTCACAGGAAACTTTGTGCATTTTTACTCTCTCTCTCTCAAAAAAAAAAAAAAAAAACCTCATTCTGTATGATTTATAAGCTTTTTGAAAAATGGGGACATGGGTTATGTCCTCATAAGTCACCCTCTCCTTGTAATACCTGTATCATACCCATGTCACTTTACAGAGTTGTGTCCTGATATGTCACAAAAACACGCGCACACACACACTGGACTGACCACCAGTATCAGTAGTGAGATCATTCCAGCACTTACAATATAGCAGCTGACTGTGAGTGTATATTTTCAAAAATTAAATCAGAATGAGAGCTCTCTCTCTCTCTCTGTGTGTGTGTGTGTGTGTGTGTGTGTGTGTGTGTGTGTGTGGTACTCCCAATATCTTCTGGAAAAACCGCCACTCTAAATCAAACTAGCACAATAATTACATGTTAATCACTTTTTTAACCCGCCTCCTGTTTTCCATTCCCTTGTTCCCTTCTCCTCCTCTGTCATCCATAATTCCTCCCATTTGGCTGGAAAGAGAAAGATGGCAGGAGTGAGAGAGAGATAGTCTGGACAGCTCCATTGGATAAATTATTTCCCAGAGTGTGATCTAAGGGTAGCTGGAAAACTCTAGACCACTAAATTTGTGTATATTTATGACTGTAAGCTACTTTGATCATTTACTCATTTTTGATATATTTCAACATACTGTATATACTGTAAGAAAAATTAATTGTTGAAAAACCAATGCCTTTTCAGTTTTAGATCCTTCGCTCCTAAAACAAAACACAGAGGCAATTCAGAAAGACAAAACACATATACCGGTATCTGACTGCTCTAGTAATTGTAATTATTAAACCACATAATTTCGATTTTGTACACTTTGTATACTGTCAAGTAAAAATTATAAAGCTTGTATATCTATATGTGCGTTTTTGGAAATATGTTTATTAGTGGAATAGTTGATGCAGGAGGGTGTAGAATGTGTGCATCGTCATAAACTAAGGGACGCAATTAATAAAACATAAAAAAAAAAAACATAATTTGGCCTTAAAGAATATAACACACACACACACACACACACACACACACACACACACACACACACACACACACACACACACACACACACACACTCAGATAGAGAGAGAGATACTAATAGTCAAATCACTAAAAATAAAGATGTTTCCTGTATTAATAGCACTATATCATTGTGACTTTTGAATATACTATATATCTCAATCATTCAATATTAATAGTTTATATTAAGTTGGCAATTTTCCTTTGACTAATATTGTATCAAACTAATGACTGTATGTATACTCCTGTGATTTAAATGTAGCCATGTTTTCCCTGCTGTTAGCGAACCAGACCAAACTTATTACACAATAGTTGAGAACTACTGACTACAGAAAACTTTATTTTAAGACATTATTTAGTATGTTAACTACACAGTTTTGAGATTTCCCCACAATTTAAGACCGGGTGATTTCACAGTCAGGGTTACAAAAAAAAAAAAAAGAAAAGACCCACACATGCACTCAGTGAGGGAAAAACTCAATAAAAGGACATTCTCAATATCACAGATACACATATACAGACAAACGGTCTCTGTGAGAGCCATCACATGCTGCTTCCTTTGTCTAATTTATCTACTGACAGAATTCCCTCTCTCCTCTTCTGTCTTCCCCCATAGTCCCCAATCCCCTCTTTATCCACACAAACTCCTCTTCATTTTTTTGTTATCTGCCGTTGAAGTTTCTTTCAGCAACTTAAGTTTATCCATTGAAAAGGTTTATTATAGGTTACACTGTTATAATTTTATTTCTTCTGCTGAGGTCCACTTATAATGTTAGTCAAGGTTTCTTGCACCAAAAATTTTATTTAGTTCATGAGTATTTTGATTCCTGTTCCTTAGAAGTATACAGTCTATTTTACTACCGTGCCTTTAAAATGTCAAGAATGAGTGCTTGGATTGCCTTGAATTTGGCCAAAATAAAGGTATCTTTTGTTGGGAGCCCCTCATGATGCTTTAATATTCTTCCCCATGATGTTGTAGAACAGAGACCTACACATCTAGACCTGTTAGTAATTTAACTTGTTCCTGCTAAAGCTGGAAGGAATAATATCTGTTTGATTTGTGGTTTCATTTCTCAATCTAATAAATCAGAGGCTTACGGAAAATAAATTCTCCTTTCTAACAGTGCCCACAGCGTTTGAAGTCCCATAAGACACAGAGGAAGCTGAACTAGTGCTCTAGAGTGTGTGTGTGTGTGTGTGTGGGGGGGGGGTGTATATGCGTATACATACTGTATGTAATATACTGTATGATAAGTAATTTTACTGATTTTCCGGGCAGCTACAGGCTTAGTAAAATTCCTTATTAATTTCTTATTAAATGCACACAAATAATAAACAGCTATGTGTCAGTGTTACTTCAGACTTTTTAGTGTATATATATATCACTTTTGTGAAAAGATCATTTTCGATTTTTAAGACATAAGTGTTCATTGAATCGATTGTAAAATCGATTTTCCATATCTAAAAAAAAGACATTTCCTTTTTCAACATCAAATAACGGACGAACGTAAAGAGCGCTGGAAACGCACAAGTCAGCAATATTGCGAGACCTCCAGACGCACGTAAACGCGTCTTTACACTGACTTAACATTGAAATCATTAAGCCAGATGCTCAATTCGCGTTTAATGTGAGCGCAGCATAAGAGATCGCTTTCGACGTCACTGGGACTTACAGGCGCTTAAAATTGCTGGTATTTTCTGTCTAGCTTTCGCAACGCATACTGCACTTTCGGAATTCTTTTTTTTTTCTTTTTCTGCTTGTTTGTGAGTTTTGTTACATCTATATTTTTTATTGTTTAATTCTTTTAAAATTAATAGTGTACATATTTGGTTAAAATCGATTCCCTATTTAAATTTTCGAAACTTTTTTTGGTTGGTCCGATCTATTGTGCAATCGATTTTCGAATTAAAAGTGACAGCCCTAATATATATCTTTATATACACACACACACACAAATTAAAAAAAAATTGAGTTTTAGTTAACCACTAATAACTGACATGCATGCTTCTGCTTGCACAAAAATGATACGCAAAGCCTTATATACTAAAATCTCTACAGAAAAGCTACAAAGGATGGGAGGAGGAGGGAGAGGAAGGAATGAAGAGGAGGAACCGAAGGACAGAGAAATGGCTGATGAGGAGCAGAGGGTCAATTAGATCCAGCAGTGAGCAGCCTCATGCGGATGGAGGAAAATTAGCCATGTCTGCACTGTCTGAGCAAGGTCTACACACGCATACACATCTATCAGCACACACATACTAAAAGCTGCTTTCAATTAGCAAGACATATAGCATGTGCAGAACACAGCAGAAGAGCAGATATATAAATGCAGAACACTGCCTGACAGCGAATAGAGAAATCCATTATTCCTCTTACAGGAATTGAAAACCAAACTCCAAAGAGCTTTTCAAACATTAGCAGGATACCTTCCTGTTCGCAAACAGTTCTTTATTGGAAAAAAAACTAATCCTACTGAGTTTAAACATGAGCTCAGAGAACTCCAGGCACCATCAACAAACCAAATCCAAACCATCAGCAAAATAAATCCACCGTATCAAGTCCAAACAATCCTGACAAGTCCAACAACACAACAAGTATTTGTGCTATCTGTCCACACACACACACAACAACAGCTGCATACTCGTGTGCTAAAACACACATACAGAAATACACACACGTTCACACTTACTCACTAATTAAAGCAATATTGGCGTAAATCAAACCAGATGGCTTGTTTCGCACCCACACTGTGTAAATGCTTCAATTATCTAAACAGTTTGGAATAACACACTTCACACACACACTCACACAGCCCTGCCTTTATCTATTTCTGCTATTTTTCTAGGGTGCATTTAAACTGTCTAGGCCATCAACAAACTATGGAAGCACTGAATATTTCTGCCACTGAATATTTTTTTAATTGCCACTTTTTATCTCACAATTCAGACTTTTTTCTCACAATTTGAATTTACATCTTGCAATTCTGACTTTTTTTTCAGAATTGTTAGATCCAAAACCTGCAATTATGACTTATTTCCTCAGAACTGCCTGATACAAACTCACAATTCTTACTTTTTTTCCCTCACAATTGTAACTGGAGAACTGGACTTTATAACTCGCAAAATGGTTATATGACACAATTCTGAGAAAAAAGGCAGAATTACAAGTTCATATGACACAAATCTGAGAAGAAAGTCAGAATTGTGAGATACAAACTCAGAATTGTGGGGGAAAAAAAAGAATTACGAGTTTATATTTCAGAATGTAGAGGGAAAAAAAAGTCAGAATTGCGAGATACAAACTCACAATTGCATGAAAAAAAAGTCAGAATTACAAATTTATATCTCAGAATTCGGTGAAAAAAAAAGTCAGAATTGCGAGATACAAACTCAGAATTGTGGGAAAAAAGTCAGAATTACGAGTTTATATTTCAGAATTCAGAGGGGAAAAAAAGTCAGAATTGCGAGATACAAACTCACAATTGCATGAAAAAAGTCAAAATTGTTAGTTTAAATGGCACAATTCTGAGAAAAAAGTCAGAGTTGTTAGTTTAAATGACACAATTTTGAGAAAAAAATCAGAATTGCGAGTTACAAACTCACAATTGCGTGAAAAAAGTCAGAATTGTTAGTTCAAATGACACAATTCTGAGAAAAACGTAAGAATTGTTAGTATATATCACAATTCTGAGGAAAAAGGTTTGCGAAAAAGAATTGTGAGATACAAACTCACTATTGCGAGAAAAAAAGGTCAGAATTACGAGTTTATATCTCAGAATACAGAGAAAAAAATCTGAATTCCAAGCTTATGACAATTCTGAGAAAAAATTGAAAAATCTGAGAAATAAAAAGTCTGAATTGTGAGATACAAACTTACAACTTGAAAATAAATAAATCTAAATTGTGAGCTTGCAATTCTGACTTTATATCTCGCAATTCTAAAATCTACTTTCACACACCTGTCTGGTGTTAGTGATCCTGAAGATCTTCAAGTGTGTTTCAACCAGCTCACTTGATCCCTAGGTCATGTATTAGTACACTGTGTACACAATTTTGGGCACTGGTAAGGATCCTGGCTCACTACATATTAGGATATAGTTTGTGACAATATGACAACGTACTTGTGTTGTAAAATGTCAACTCTGTTATTTACCAACAGCAGCCGGGCCAATGCCTTTCTGACATTATTTCAAATATAATTTTAATTGAAATATTAGGTAGATTATGCTGACAACTGTCTAGCAATACTGAAGTATAAACATAGGCCAAGGCAAATTTACGCACACTGTATACAGTGTACACATAAAAATCTAAGTATACTTTGGGCTTAAGTGTATAAAATGCACCAGAACGTCTGGTGAATAGGCCAAGGGTGATTCATTTTATTTTGGGTAAACTACAGTATGTCTATTTAATTTACTGCCCTAGAGCTAGATCATATACCACATATACATATATCATAAAGTCTGATTAAATAAACATACATGACATGTAAACATAAAGCTTTGAAGATATCCTTTATTTAGAACCCAAAATTCCCTTAGCAAAAGGGTTCAATAGAGGGTTCAATAGATGTCAACGAAAATAGCTAACCAAAAACCACGACCATTTTGGCATGTACTATCAAACTCTCTTATAGCTTTAAGTATGCTGTACTAACTTTGTTATCTGCAATATTTAAAACAGTATCAAGATACAATCATTTTTTCCAATCTTATCAAATAAGCACAAGGACAATACATTTTTTGCAAAGTTTGTTTCAAGGGCTTAAAACTAAAAAAGACTGCACATGACTTTTGCAGATACATAACAGATGTTTTACAAATGTTAAGAGGACAGACAGCCAGTGTTAGGCCAGAAACATATTTCACACTAGTATGCAAACACAAACAAGAATGCTAGCGCACAGTCCCAATCTAAAGTGCAGTTAGTTGTATGTAAGGTTAGTAAGGTTGACAGTTCAACTATGACTAACTTGTTCAGCAAAATTGTCTTCATTTTGTTGTTCAACCATGACAATAATTGACCTGAAGGGAAAGACTTTATGCTAATGTCTGCAAATTCCGTGTGCGCACTTGTGGCAATGCTGAAAACAGATTAGAAATAACACATTTTGGAACATAATGACACATGTAATCCGAGCCGAATGAACTATACAGCAAATGCCACTACCAAATCCTTTGTTTCGCCTGACTGTTTTTAGTAATTCAGACTGGAGAATTTGAGTCAGACCTATGCAAACATCAGTTTTCCCAGCATTCCACACTCGGACTATTTGCTTTGGCCCCTTTCTGAAAGTTTCCATCTCTTATTCTTTCTCTCAGTTTTGCAGGACACCCTCACTCCTGAGGAAGGTGTGGACAAAAAATGAATGGAAAGGGAGAGCAGACTGACAGAGGAAATTCCTTCCTCTGGCGGTTGATTCTTCAGTGAAGGGGGCTGGAGATTTAGAGTGCCTCGGAGCTCTCTTCTCTCACTCGTCCCACATCTCACTGCCTGTCTCTGAAGGGAAGGGTCAAATGATGGATGAGAGGAGAGAGAGACAGCTCTACAGGTTTATGAGAGCCTCGGAGTGATCGTTCACCTTTAGGGCTGTAAAGTCAAGCTCACCTGATCTTCACCAATGGGGAGCGGCCTACAACTGCGCAGAAAAGACGATGAAATGACTCACTCTGAAGACAAATAAACAGAAAAACTTTAAGAAGGATGGTGATCCAAACAAACCTACACATCAGTTTCCACCACGGGTATTATTAACACCAAATATATAGTCGCTAGTAAAGTAAATCCCACCATTCAAACGAAATAACAAATCGGCTACATGGTCTTTACACGAAACTCTTTATGTGAAACGTAGTCTAGCCTACATTGCACATGCGCACTGGCTGGACCAACCTGAACATTTTCTGATTGAAAATGCTATTGAAATGTGGGTTCAGCGAGTGAATTTTTTTTTTTTTTTTTTTTTTTTTTTTGCAGTCAGGGGTCAATATAGGTTTGCAGATAAAGTATTCAGATTCGGAAAAATCTGCTGTAGTAGCAGAGAGGCAATATAACAAATGGCCATTGTACTACATCACAAATAGACCAAATCAGCACTTATATTTTCTGCTGTAGCTTCAGTATGGCTGTATTTAATGCCAGTACACTGAAGTTTATGATAGTGTATTTATGCTGTATTTACAGCTAAATCCCCATAAGGCCTGTGTCTGTGTGTGAGAATGTGTGTGTGTGTGTGTGTGTGTGTGAGAGAGAGAGAGATAGAGAAAGAGGAAGAATGATTCACCACTGAATGGAATCATCCAGGATTACAGAAATACAGCTCATTCTTTCACAGACAGGACAGGAGGGAGAGCATAGGACAATTTGCATAATCAGTGGTGGAAAGGCCAGTGTAGAAGGATCAGCGTATGTGTGTGTGTGTGTGTGTGTGTGTGTGTGGCTACTGTCAGCTTACAAGATAAACACATCAGGGAAAATAAACTGTGCAGTTCTTATCTTGAAGAGATTTCTGATTAGCTTTTTATTTCTGTAAAACGAAGCCAATCATTTCCATAAGCTTTTTTGCATTGATATAGTAGAACTATACTATTATCCAAAATATCAGTCTCCATGGCTACAAGCTGCAAATGTTTGGTTTACATCACAGGGTCTTATGAAATGTTTGAAAGTAAATCTTATTTTTTTTTATTTCCAAGTATGATCAGTAAGTCAGTATCTACACTGTATCTAGCCAAAAATGCTAAATTACAATAAAGATTCCACATAAATTGCACTTAACTAATCAAATTAAAAAGTAATTGTTATTGGCAATATTAGAACATACTAGATGTTAAATAAATACTCTTTCAGTGCTGCATTCCAATGCATTTGCATTTAAGTATTTTTGTGGACAGACACTTCAGCTATGTTTATAATTGAGTAATATTGCTTTGGGTCAAAAGCTCTGTGTGGTGGTGACTGAGGTCTATTCACCAAGACAAATTACTATAGTTTAGACCAGTTATTTTTGACGTTTAAATGGATTTCATTGGTCATAAATTTGAAAAACCTGGCTTGTTAACTTAGTAAGATGGACAAAAAGAAGATTTTGATAACCTGTGAAATGCATACTTAAAATGCTTTCAGTCAATTTTTTGAGCAATTGAGCATTTAAATATTCAACAACAAAAACAAATTTCAAATATCACTTTAGCAATACATATAATGAATTAAAGCATAAATGTAAAATCAGAACTATTATATATCATTTATAATTTATAAAACACATATTTTGGCTTGAATATAATTTGCTAACACATGCTAATAGATGTGGCTAAAAGCATAGGGATAAACATTGGCATTTAACTGAATGTTTACTATTAAATTACTAACACTAAAAAAATAGATACTCATACAGGGACTAAGTAAATAATATAAAAAATGGCTTTTAAAATAAATTTCAAGTTAGTTAACACCCTCTGTGGTTTTTAATGTATCAGGCGAGAGAAAGACCTGACCCTGACCTGTTATTTAAGCAGACCTCTTTATAACATCATAAAACTGTTAATATAGTTGAGTTAATGGTTGCACTATAAAGTAGTTAGGTAACACACAGTAAATTACCTGAATAATCTTTACACTGATCCAAATCAAACACTTGGGTGAAATGGGTGTGCAGACAGATTTACAGAAGAAAATAATCTGATGCACAAATAGATAAATAGCCTACATGTTATTGGTAGTTGCTTTATCTTCTGATCCACATGCCTGTAATCCAGAAAATATGTAAACGTCATATGGAACTGGTACATGAATTTGAAAAAAAAATAAAAACATTTAAAATGTCCAGAGAAGGTAAAGTATTTCGGCATCTCATTAAAGAAGACCACCACATCCTACACATGCAATGTTGTTCAGTAAATCTTTTGGACACGGGCCAGGGTCTCGCAAACCTGACATTCTTTATGCAGTGCTCACAGATGAATGTGTACATGGATGAAATGAAATATAGAGTGAAATATGAGTAATGTGAATATGCAGCAACCTGTCTCAAGTTATACCATATGCCGTACACAAAAACAGAAAAAAAACAGCTATCCATTTCTCGATACTTCTGCACAACACACACACCCAGCAGCTGTTGACACAATTCCCCACATAACATACTAAATCAGTCAAATTCAAAAATTCAGATCAGTTTTTAAAAATGTTTGCACAATGCAAAAACAGTCGGTTTCTAAGAATAAATAGAACAACAAAACAAAAAGGCAAAGCACACTGGAGCTGCTGTGACAGCTATGAGATTTTCAATATTAGTAAACTATCGTGACTGTGTGTTAGAGTTCCCTTTCACATTTAGTCTGGTTTGAACCACCCACATGGACCCCCTCTCAACAGGGGACCACCAAGATCGAGCAAAACCACCTGCTCCACTAACACAAACACACACATACCTTAAGGTGACCACTTTCACCACATCCACCTTGCCATTTACGCACCAGTATTGACACATAAAACATTCCAAATAACACACACTTTTGCAACAGTTTCTTTCATATTACAACATGAAAATGTTGAGCTTCTTTATAACTAAACAAGCTTTTTATAGTTAAACTGCATTTATCGCTTCAATTGTGCTGAAAACCATTGATCTAATTTGGTGCTCCCAGTCAAAAATAACCATCCTTTTAAAAAAATGTATTGTAAATCTCTCATTATGCTACGTATATTATGACTAAATCTTGAATTCTGGCTTTTTGTCAACTTGTATTTTGGAAGGGATTGTAGGCCTCAATGATCTATGCTGGTGTTTTCAGTTTTTGAGTGATAAAAATGGCAATCATTTTGGCACTGCTCGCTCAAACTGAGGTGCATAAGCTCAATCAATGTCAATGATTGATCAATGTGGCCTCTGATCAGTCAGTTCCAAAAAGAAATACAACACCTGTGCTAATGAAAAATAAAAGTATGGTGACCCTTACTCAGAATTCTTGCTCTGCATTTAACCCATCCAAAGTGCACACACACAGCAGTGAACACACACACACCGTGAACACACACCCGGAGCAGTGGGCAGCCATTTATGCTGCGGCGCCCGGGGAGCAGTTGGGGGTCCAGTGCCTTGTTCAAGGGCACCTAAGTCATGGTATTGCCGGCCCGAGGCTCGAACCCACAACCCTAAGGTTTAAGGTGGGGTAAATGTTAGTACATAGTAGTTAAATATACCTACTGTGCTATAATGTAGGTGTTAAAAATGATACAGTGGAGTGATAGAAGAGATATAAAACTAGCACGGTTCATTAAATGTGCAGTTCAACCCAAAATATAAATTGATATATATATATAACAAAAATGTATTAGAGTTATGGTTAATAATAGGTTAAGAACAGTGATATAACAGTGAGAGTGAACGTATGTGTGAAAGAGAAAGCTGTGCGCACAGGAAGAGCTTGTGTCCTGCGCTCCAACTGCTGTTTACAGGCAGGAAATGTTTGTTCTGTGAAAGGGAAGGAAGCACATCACTTGGTAAACACTGCACATAACATCATTTGCCATGAAAGCCTCATATACACACTCTTTTGCCTCTAAGAGGAAGTGATTCGTATCGCACTTCTGTTTCTTCTGAAGAGCCGTCAGTATGAGATTCATCGTCCAGAAGTTCAATAAGTCACGTCAGTCAAATCATTCTAGCTCGAGTTCTGACCCTGTAGTTTTCAATTAACCATCACAAACATTCGAAGCAGCTCGAGTCTGGATCACAGCGGCAGCATGCAGCACCGTACTTGTTTGTTAGAACATAATCTGTTTAAACAAGTAAAAAACAAACAATGCTATGTCTTTACTGCACTATCTCTGTAAACATTCACAGTGCAGGGTGAAAAAATGTGTCTCAGAAAGCTAACTGGAGTCAGGCGCCATGCAACTAACCCATAGTCCAATAAAAGACATGAGACTGGAGGTTTCTGCAGAGTTACAATGAGTATATTGACAAGAAGCATTACCTGCAAATCAGGGCTCAAGATATTCAGGCAAACCCAAAGTGTTAATTTCAAACAATCAACTGGAAGCAGCAGAATCCAGTAGTTACACTCCTGGAGATCTACCTTCTTGCAGAGTTGAGGTACAACCCTTTTCCAACATACGTGTCTTTAATTATTAAGTGCTCCTGAAGATTTGAACGAGCTGGTTCAGTTGTGCTTACGCCGCCTTCACACTGGCAGTTGAAATCAGCTCCGATACGGCTACGAAATGACCAGAAGTCATTCATTTCCTATGGAGATTCGCAGACCGCATGCGAATGGCTACAAACCGCGTCCGAACGAGTGCGGTGTGAAAAAAATCGTGTCCGTTGGTCATCCGGATGCGTTCAAAAAACTGAACTCTTGCGAAAGGCTATGGACGGTGGTTCCTATCCGACAATTCCAGCGGAAGTTGGCATTGCTATGGTACTGATTAACAAACCTGAATTCATAACTTTTTTTTACGATAAGTTGTCATGTCATTTTTTTATTTTCATGATTTTCTAACATTATAAGGGCAGTTAATACAATTAAAATGAATAATCAATATCGTGCCCCCCGCTCTCAGACACACTCGGTCTCTCTCGCTCGAGTGCAGGGTTCTTGCAGCCCTATATACCACTATATTACATTTAGCTGACCTGACATTCAGCCAATGGTTGGTACAGACAATACAGACAATATCAATCGTTCTAATCTCTCCCCAATTTTTGTTCTAAGTTACTCGCTTCTGAAGCTTTTCAGCTGTGTAGTACGATGTCCACTGGGGGAGTATTGCGTATTACGGAGCGGATTTCAACTGCCAGTGTGAAGGCGGCGTTACACTCTCAACAACAAAGGTCCTTTACTGGCATCAATGGTTCTGTAAAGAACTGAAAACCTTCCATTGTACAAAAGGTTATTTATAATGGAAAAGGGTTATTTTGGATGTTTACACCTGTTCTCTCCTTTAGGCCAAGAACAAAGAAGAAAATTATACATTTAGTTCTAGTTTGCTTACAGTTCACAATGATATTTTTAATACTGAACCTAATAAACAAAATGGTTTGTGCTGGGCTAAATGTGCTTGTTTTGCATGTATACATATGGTGGTATTTTTACCAGCTGAGAGCTCACAAAGAGTTTGTAAAATGTGTAAAGAAGTCAAAACAGTGCCAGAAATTCCTCCGTTGCACACTGCAGATGGGGTTCCCAACACCTGTACCAAAATGGAAAACAGTTCCAATGACGAAAAGACCCAGATGTGCTTAATATTAATATTCATTAATAATGTTCTTGGTGCATTTAGATGTCTTTGGCCTGTTTTCAAGAGTTTGTTTTGAAGCAGACTGAGACCACATAAAAATAATGGTTCTTTTAAGAATTGCTCACTGAATGTGGAACCAAAAACGTTTCTTCTATGGCATTGATGTCACATTTTAAGAGAATGGCGCTTAACCTTGAAGGGATTTAGATCTCCATGATCAGGATTGGCCAGCCCTGCCACTGAATAACCATTTAGGTTACCAATGAACCTTCCAAGGAACCATCTTTTCTTAGTGTGAAGAATATTGTAAAGAACCCTTTTCCACTATATAAAGAGACTTTTTTGCAATTAAAAGTTTCCATGGATGTTAAGAGTTCTTCAAGGACCCACAGATGACAATACAGAACCTTTATATTTAAAATCATATAGAAAGTAGATGAGACCTCTTCATAATAATAAAAAATAAAATAAAAATGAAAATCAATAATGAATGGAACTTTCCACTGGGGGTTAATAAATCCCTGTTTCGTGTCAATGTCATGCAAACCTCTGCAGTGCACACACACACTGTGCTTAAGTTTAGAGACATGCAAACCATCACAGATAACAGTCCAAGGTCAAGTCTAAATGCCAAAACAGTCCATGATAAGACCAAGACCTCGAAAATATGGACTCCGACTCCAGACAGAGTACTACATTAATGCTAAAATGTAATGTGAACATTTGAAAGTTTAGGATATAGCTATACTACAAATAAAAAAAAATGGCATGTAAAAACTTATTGTTATGCACTCAACAAAAGAATGTCTTAATCTAAACACTCAATACAAAATGTAATCCCAACACATTTAAATCAATCAATCAATCAATCGATCACAATTCATTGAGCAGGGATTGATGTCATACTCACTGGCTGGTGAAGGTGTGTTGTATCCACTGAGGGGTAGGGTGGGCAGAGAGGTTGGAGAAAGCCCCCCCAGCATGTGTGGAAAGAAATAGGAATAGTGGGCCATTGGGAAGCCATTCAGGTGTGGGCTGGGGTTGCCCTTACCAGACATGGCTACCACTAGAGTTCGCCCACAATCACACAGAAGAATCCAAAATTAATGTTCAAATTGATGCTTTCTGGAGATTATTTACCCATAAGAGCGTTCAGAAGAGAGAGTGGATGTGCTTATTCCTTGTGACACTGGTAGAAAACGGTGTTTCTAGACAGATCAATGGAGGAGTGACTCTCTTTTGTTGCCAGGGGGTTTTCTTTAGGGGTTGTTTCCAATGTCACACAGGCCTATTGAGTTTATTTCCAAAATGATTTGATTCCGTTTAATGAATCCAAGAGTCAGCATTTGTGATGTGCTCCACTTTCCTCTTCTGTTAGAACTCCTACAGGTGGACAAAGAGAGAGTGAGATTAATTGCAAGTAAATATGGAATGCTTTTGTACAAAGTAAGGTGTGGTTCACTTTTATATCCCTTAACGCTATCCCCCCAAAAAAATAAACAAAGGACCTAATAAACACCCAAATTAAACACCCCTCCTGCAATTCAAATAAATTATATTCTTTCGATTAAATGGTGTAAATTGATGTGTGTGATGCCGTCAGAGCACTGCGTGTTGCGTCAGGTGTTGCAGACACCATAAGAAAGATAATTTCTCTCCAGAACACCACATCATTTCAGAAGAGTGCTTACGCTAATCTTACCCTTACACACACAACATGTCCAAAGGACACCAAGTCATGTGTTCCTCTTTTTTATGTTGGCCAGGCGTGGTCATAGATATTTCATCAATTTGAGAACATGTTTATAGGCCTGTCTTTTTTATGTGGGAACTACTCTGCAATTACACAAAAATAAGGTCATAAACCTGGGCTGTGATGTTACGGAAGCAACTATACAACTAGTCAAACAACTCCACACACTTGCGATTACATAAAACATAAAGATTGAAAATTTTGGTTGCACTTTATTTTACAGTACGTGTTCTAGCATGTACTTATAGTGTACTTACAGTGTATTTATCTAAGACAGTTCTGGTTACACAAGGTAACTACATGGGGTAGGGTTAGGTTTAGGGGTAGGTTCAGGGTTAGTACCTAGTTATTACATAGTTATTGTAATTACTATAATAAGTACATAGTATGTACATGAGGAACAGGACTGTAAAATAAAGTGCTACCAAAATTTTAAATCAGTAAGTACATGCTAAATTTGGAGTACCCCAACTTTTTGTCAGCCAAACACCTTCAATGTAAAAAAAAAATCTATTTAATTATGATATATGTATATGTATAAGAAATGTAAGTGTTTACACCTTTATATTTTAATTATTGATTCATATTTTGTCTTACATTTTTATTATTTAATCTACTCACGAATCCTTATTAGGAAACTCAAGTTTTGGAAAACAAGCACTAAATGAAAATGTTTTGAAAGAAGCTGATGCATGGTATTTATTTAACAGCCCGGTCCTGTATTTTGTAATGAGAAAAAATTAAGCTATATTTATTTGAATAAGGCCGCATGTCGAGTTGATGTAAGTTTATATAAGTGATGTAACACAGCAGAAGCCAGAAACGTAATTAAAATACCACCGACAGACCTTGAGACTGTAAAAGTGTCCAAATTGTGTCTACAGGGAACAACCCACTCACATGCCACATGTACACACAGTTGCATGCAAACTTATATTTCATTCATTTGGGCACCGCTGAAGCCTTTCAGATCAGAGCCAAGGACACGGTCTGTGCAGTGTGCATGCACAACACACTGCGAGCTATGTTTAGCACTCAGCCAGAATCCTGGACGCACAGCGTATCATGAAGTTAAGATCAAATAAACAAATATGAGTCATGTGTTTTAATATAGATTGCACGTTTCTGCACTTCGGCATTTGTGTGTGTTTGTGCTGGTCATTATAATAACTGAAAGTGCCTACAAAACAGGAAGTGCGAATATAGGGCAGTGTGAAATCTCGATGCTCTTCCAACATCTTCAGCACACACCCACACGCACACACACACACCGCCCTCTAGACACTCCTGCTTGTCAGATGAGAAGGACCCCTTGACATTTGTGCCTCTATTAGAAAGGTCAACCTTTAATTACGTGAAATGCCAGCGCGCATGCACCTGCAGAAACACACTATATGTGATGTGTGTGAATGATCGCAGCAGGATCACTAGAGGTCTAGAAGCAACCTGGGTGTTGATACACAAAAAGAGAGAGCCATATTCAACTTATTCAGGTATATAGAACTAAATTTAGTAGCTCTGGACTGAATTTATCAGTATCGCATGGAATTCAGCGGCTTTGAGCCAAATTCAGCAGCGCTAGACAACATTCAGCATCTCAGGACCAGATACAGAAGGTCTGGACTGAATTTAACAACACCGGACTGAATTTAGCAGCTCTGGACAAAATGTAGCATTATATATTGATAAAAATCTTTCATCAACATCACAATCTCCTGTATCAGTAGTACTGCTCAGTAGCATTTGTTTATTTTTAAGTAATTAATACATGTAATACCTTTAGTAATTAATACTTTTTAATTGCAATAATCAATACTTAAGTAAAGATGCATTAAATTGATCAAAAGTAACAGTAAAGACATTTGTAATGTTTTAAATTATTCCATCTCAAATAGATTTCTATTTTATAATAACTTTCTGTTTAACATGATGAAAATGTATCATGTTTTTTTTTTCAGATTAAATGTTAAGTACACCAACCATTTTTTAATAAAGATGATGATGATGATGATGATAATAATAAGCACCAAAATCAACATATTAGAATGATTTCTGAAAAGTCATATTACTCTAAAAAATGTAGTAATTACTGTTGAAAAATCAGCTTTCCCATGGCAGGAATAAATGACATTACGAGATATTGAAATAGAAAACTCTTATTTTATAATGATATTTCAATTTTCAAAATAAATTATAAATAAAATATTAATATTTTATTGTATTTTTATTAAATAAATTCAGCCTTGAAAACCAAAGGAAAGTTATTTCAAAAACATAAAAATATAATAAATAAATAAAAAAAACAGACTTTTGTGAAGTGAAATATAATCATGCATTCAGCACAAATATCATAAACATACATTTTCAATACAAATGAACAATGGAACCAAGAATTGAGAACAGCAACAGTATATATAAAAGTAAATAACAATAATTAAGGAGGTATTAAACACACTCTCTGTCTCTCTCTTGCTCTCTCTCTCTCACACACACACACACACACACACACACACATAACTATGTAGGTCACTTTGACTAATTGTGTCTTTATTTTTCTCTGTGTGTCCTTCATCATTCTTTCAAGCGCTTTCTTTATTGAAACAGTGAAATGTCAATGAGGCTTTCAAAAAACGGATTTCTGCTGCCTGGCTCACTGTACACAGAATGACACAGAGAGCTTTTGACCTGAAGTCTTGTGTTGTCACACAGATCACATATTGTACTCATTTGAAAAGGTCAATGTTTGCGATTGAGGCGGGAAGTGTAATCACACACGCACACTAACAGGACAAGGTACAGGGTGTCAAATGCTCTCCGATATTTACCACTCCACCTTATTGAGTGTATGTGATGTATGTGTGTGTGTTAAAACATGCTCTGTTGGCGTGGCTATTGACACAGCTGGCTGAACGGAAAATATTGCTTAACATGAAATCTTAGGAAATCTGTGAGGTGAAAATGAGGAGAGAGCGGAAAGAAAGCAAACAGAGATAAAGAAAAAGTAAACCATATCTGTTTCTTTCAGACACACACTCCATACAGTTTATATTCACTATAAATGTACATCAAACCTTATATTTGAAACTGCTGTTGTATTTACAATTTTTCTAATATATTATTATATTTTCTGAAAAATGTGACTAGCATGTTTCTGGAAATTTAGCTGGTTTTATCATCCACTAGATATAAAATTATAAGCTAGAGCGCTATACTGAATACAAGTAACAAGACACTTACATGTCTGTACAGTGTAATTTCAAGTGTTGTGTGTCAATATTTTATGTTGGTTGTTGTATGTATTGCAACAATTTTGAAATTAAATTTTAGTTGCACTAAAATGTTAATGAAGCACTGCATTCAAAATACCACAAACAAATGCTCAAACTCAAATGCCAACATTTGCAAGCACCTTTGCCATAACATTCATTCCTGTTAGATTTTTGTCTGTTACTTAGAGAACTGTGTGTTGTGTTTTGCAAAAAGTGTTTTATTAATTTGATAATTAAATCAAAGGCAGTGAATTAGTGTATGACTTTGCAGATTTGGTATGTGGTTCTGGTGTTCAAGTGTAAGTTTTCAGTAAAGATTCTGTGTGAAAGCAGTTAAAACTGTAAAAATAGTGTACTAACTACAGTAATAAACCTACCATAAACCTAGTAGTGTTAAAAACTCAAATAAGAGGTAAAACCACATTTGCTGAAGCGAACATTCCATTGTAACTTTCTTTTTATAAAGCTTTGACCTCTTTTATTGAGTGTTGAGTGTTGTGACTTGTGTTTTACAGGACTTGTACATGCAGTTGTACATGTACTTGTACTTGTACAGCTGTGGTTGCCAGAATTATACCGTAAAAAATACGGTAACACTGTTTTTTCTTTAACGGTTTTATACCGTAAAAAATACAGCAACACCGTTTTAGGTTTAACTGTTTTACCTTAAATTTACAGTTTAATACCGTAATTTAACATTAATGATATAATATTAATATACCAACTTACTGAAGTACTGAAATCTGTTTTGTACCTTTGTATTAAACTGGTAACCACCAAAAGCAGGTAGTGATGAGAAAGTCACGTGATGAAACAACGCCCATCAGAAGCAGCTTTTAAATAATAAGATACATAGAAGGTGCAGAGTGTCATTCACACAGACACTAAATACCATCATGGGGAGAGTCATTAAACTGAAATATGCAAAAAACATTAATTTAACAACATTGTATGTAACATACTACCCTAATTAACATAACAGATAAGAAAAAAATAAAGAAGAAACAGTTATTAGAGAATTCTGGGAACATGAGTTTACCCTTTTTCTCTGTAAAGTTTACAGGAAATTACAGTTACCCATTTAAGAGGTTTGTACTGTAGCATTTTTACAGTTTTTTTTACAGTTAAAATCACAGTCATTTTTTACAGTGTAGTGGCAAGCTTTTCCAATGAAGCTGTTTTGAGAGCCTACGCAAACAACACATAGATGGTCTGGAAGCAGAAGATGTGTTGTGTTTTTGTCTGGAAGTGATAAAGATGATGTTTTTCAGCTGAGCAACAGGGCACTGACCTGCGGTACACATACGCACTCTTCCAGGAAAAGAAGTGTGAAGGCGTATCCACAGTCCGTCATAGTCTTAAGACGAGGCCCCTTTTGTTAATGAAAAACATGTTTCAGTAAGACCCCCATCCCCATCACACACGCAAGTATTCCTTTTAACAATAATACACGTTTATGCACAATCAACCACTAAATGTCCACTAGTTGTCTCATGTATACATTTAGATTTGTTTTGATAAACCATCACCACTACAAGAATCAACTGATTCATTTAAATCTATGAACATGGAGGACAAATGCTTTTAAAACACTTAAGACTGTTCCCAGTGCACAATATATTTCACGCCAAAGAAAAAATTACCTAAATTTCTAAATGCACAGTTCATATTATTAGTAAATAGCCCATGTACTTGTATGTGTGCCTTGTGTGTGTGTGTGTGTGTGTTTGATTGGGTGTGTTTGATTAGGGAGACATACAAACTGTGCAGGGCAGGGGGTCCTCCAGTACAGGTTTGGGAAGCACTGTGCTACACTATAGGCCTTTTTATACATCCTAATAATATGAGTCAGAAATGCATGTCCTGTTGTAATCGCTGTGTAAGACAGCAAGCATCCAGCTTGTTCTTGAAAACGTGTTGTGCTTAAAATGGCACTAATATGCATCTGTTCTGAGAAATAGAGAGTAATCTATGTGCAACCAATAATTACTCAACTTGTGTACTGAATGACTGTCACATTCTACCGTTTACCACATCCCTAAATGCAATAAACCGTGGGAACCAACACAAAATACTTCCTGTAGGGTATACATTTTGGTGAAATGAAATACATTTGTACTGACAAAGTGAATATTGCAAATACTGTGTATGTGTCTCAAATGTTGCATCAGTCTAACGATATTGTTCATTCAGGCAACAGATATGGAGACCTGTGTGTGTGTTTTGGTTTGTTTACACTAGTATCTAAAGACACACAGTGGAGCACTGCCAGACAGGAAGAGGTCCAGCACTGGGGAGTCCTGTTAACATTGTATGTGTGTGTGTGTGTGTGTGTGTGAGAGAGAGAGAGAGAGAGAGAGAAGAGAAAGAAAGAGACAATAGTGAACAGAAGACAGTGGAAACTTCTGAGTGTTAGATCACCAATTTATCCTGAAGCGTTTGCTCTGTTATATTATCTTATATATTTCACACTTGGTTGAAATGCAGCATAGGCTCATTGGAAAAGCATGCCTCCACTATACCTACAGTATATTTCTGTAAAACTCCAAAACATAGCTAGAATACACTGCAGTTTCAAGTCTGTAAAAACCCTACAACTTAATCATTTTCCCATAATTTATGATTATAGGGGCAGGTTACTGATTAACAAATAATTATTTTTGAACAGTTCCTTACAGAATACTATGTAATGAACATAAACACTTTTACAATAGTGCATAATCTACAAACTAGTATATTTAGACATTTGCAGCACATAACTAGCTCCACATGTATGGCTTTTCTGATGTAGTAAACTTGCTTGGTAGTTCACCTGGTACAGCAGGTAGGTTTTGCGTTTGGTGGTATTTTATTTTCAAACACTTTCGAGAATTAACATTTTAGAACCGCTCACAGAATATTTCATTTCTGAACTGGTGTGATATGTTTAGCAAGCATTTTTATTAGGGGTGGGAATCTTTTGGTGCCTCACAATTCGATTGATATCAGATCTTATGGTCACGATTCGGAGCACATTGGACATGAAATGCACCAGTCTATAGTATGGGTAGTCCTTAGAGCTTGACAGGGCCGTAGAATGTCCTTAACCCATCAGCAGGACCGGTATCTTCTCCTTTGTGCAAGAAGGAACAGGATGAGCACTGCCAGAGCCCTACAAAATGACCTCTAGCAGGCAGCTGGTGTGACTGTCTCTGACCAAACAATCAGAAACAGACTTCATGAGGGTGGCCTGAGGGCCAGACGTCCTCTAGTGAGCTCTGTGCTCACTGTCCAGCACCGTGGAGCTCAATTGGTATTTGCCACTGAACACCAGAATTGGCAGGTCTGCCACTGGCACCGTGTGCTTTTTACAGAAGAGAGCAGGTTTACATGCCTGTAACATCATTCAGCATGACCGGTTTGTTGGTGGGTCAGTGATTGTCTGGGGAGTCATATCTATGGAGGGACACACAGACCTCTACAGGCTAGACAATGGCACCCTGACTGCCATTAAGTATCGGGATGAAATCACTGGACCCATTGTCAGATCTGGTGCTGATGCAGTGGGTCCTGGGTTCCTCCTGGTGCATGACAATGCCCGACCTCTGTAGCCAGAGTATGCAGGCAGATCCTGGAGGATGAAGGAATTGATACCATTGAATGGCCCCATGTTCGCCTGACCTAAATTCAATAGAACACCTCTGGGGCATTATGTTTTGGTTCATCAATTAACATATGTACTTCATTTTTTTTCCAATATTTATTTAATATATTACATTTACATTTAGTCATTTAGTGCTATAACAAAATCTCAGCAGGTTTTTATATTTCCATGTCCTCCTTTCTCATAACTACAAGGTGTGAGTTGATAGTTCTCATCATTATGAGGTAAATGCGTTCAAAAGTCTGAAAAATCTGTGTGTAATATTAAAGTCACTACCGCACACCTTTTTTCTGCAATTAAGCACACATTTTGAGAGTTATTCCATAACATTTAGTTTTTATATGTATACCACTGTCCACTGTTCTGAACTTGTAGCTAAACATGTGTTGATTAACATCTTTGAGCTAGGTTTAAAGTATCAGAAATTTACATTAACGAAACATCTTTGTTTGTTTGTTTTTTTTGTTTTTTTGAATTGTCACTACCGAAACAGTCACAATGAAACATGTCATCATTGTTTCGGTAGTGACAAAAGGGAACTCATAATCCTCATATTTGCAAAAGATGATTTTAGTTTAGTAGTATTTTAGTAGTATGCGAGTAAAAATATAAAGTAAAAATGTAATGTGATGTGGTTGCTACCAAATCACTACTGTCAATGGGATGTTTTGTCAAAAATAAAGTATATTGATTATCAACTAGGGTGTCATGATTTTAGGTTCAATGCAAATTTAAACTAATTAATACTTAACTTTGAAATCAGTATAATCAACTTTTTGCCTTTTACAAAGAAAGTTTGGATTCCAAATACAACAAATCTCATAAATTACACTTAAAATAAAAAATAAATAAAAAGTAATTGGTATGGATTTATCTCAGAATTTTTTTTTATAAAATAGCATAATATATTTATTTACAACCTAGATGTAAGCAAAATCTTAATAAGTCAATGTAACCCCTCTATTTAAATTATTATTACTGTGTTTCGGTAGTGACAAATTTGGAAAGAGGACAAATATTCCAAAACTTTCCCAAAGATTTTGGGAAAACACAAATTTTTTCAAGACATTTGCAACTCTGACTTTGGACCAATTCTGTAATGGCCCATATATATATATTCTATATATATATATGAATACTGTAATACCAGAGACTTTGATGTGGTCCCTCCCCCATCATAAGTAGAACGGTTACGTTTCTGATTAAATCAATCAATCAAATGATGTCTCAGCCCAGTTCCTCACCCGTCAACCCTGCTCATCCGTACAGTGCGCTGATGATAGCAGCCATTATGGCAGATTGCAGGTCAAACTCTTCTGGCGATGGCTGCATCTCATTAGTCGCTCACACTCTGGGAGGAACGTGATTAAATGTGATGGTCGCAGCTCACGACCCGTGACTTACATGAGGATCACGAATGTGCATGTTTGTTTGGGATTCATATTTTGACACAGATTCACACCAGAGGAAGGGCGGAACCTTGATCATCACCTTTCACCTCCTGAGCAAAAATCTGATAATTAGTTCATCTGGCAAAAGCGCCTGGGGTAGAATGATTTTTTAGCATGCTCATGTTTGAAAATTGGTAATGCTAATTTATTAAACAAAGAGCTTCAGCTCTAAAATGTGTTTGGATGAGCAAAGTCATTGTGAAGTATAACATAACCTAATTTCTACATTAATATGCATAGTCTACCAGATATTAGCAACACTTATGCTAATTAACTATGTTTATTGGCAGATTTTGTTAACATGATATCTCATATCAAGTGTTTTATTAAAGAGAGGCTCTATATTTCAAACTGACCAATTTTTGCCTGACTGGACAATAAAAATCCGAAAATAACTAAGTCGATATTAATAAATAAATTTCATAGTTTTGAAAGAAGAACCAACACTACATATAAATACTATATTATTGGCTTGTCAGTAGCAAAAATATCTTTAAAATAATAATTTAGTATATAAAACTGTTATTATCATGTAATAACAATTTAATAACCATAACATCTGAGGCTTTGTTATGTAGTTAATATAGTCACTACTGTGTTGTGCCAAACAATTTATAGCCATCACTTTATTTATGATATAATATTTTATTCATCATACATTCATACATAATTTATAATTTATTAACCCTGTATAAATTGTCAAATGAAATAAAAGTCAGATTTTTTTTCTTCTAAAAAATTATTAGGCAAAATAATTAATTAAAAAATTAATACATTTTTCCAAGAGTACAGGTACATCTCAATAAATTAGAATGTTGTGGAGAGGTTCATTTATTTCAGTAATTATTTCAGTAATAAACTCAAGTTGTGAAACTTGTGTATTAAATAAATTCAATGCACACAGACTTAAGTAGTTTAAGTCTTTAGTTCTTTTAACTGTGATGATTTTGGCTCACATTTAACAAAAACCCACCAATTCACTCTCAACAAATTAGAATACTTCATAAGACCAAAAAAAAAAAAAAAAAAAAAATTGTAAATTGTTGGCCTTCTGGAAAGTATGTTCATTTACGGTACATGTACTCAATACTTGGTAGGGGCTCATTTTGCTTTAATTACTGCCTCAATTTGGCATGGCATGGAGATGTTCAGTTTGTGGCACTGCTGAGGTGGTATAGAAGCCCAGGTTTCTTTGACAGTGGCCTTCAGCTCATCTGCATTTTTTGGTCTCTTGTTTCTCATTTTCCTTTTGACAAAAAAATAATCTATGGGGTTCAGGTCTGGTGAGTTTGCTGAGTCATTTAACCAACTTTTGGTGCTTTTGGCAGTGAGGGCAGGTGCCAAATCCTGCTGGAAAATGAAATCAGCATCTTCAAAAAGCTGGTCAGCAGAAGGAAGCATGAAGTGCTCCAAGATTTCTTGGTAAACATGTGCAGTGACTTTGGTTTTCAAAAAACACAATGGACCAACACCAGCAGATGACATTGCACCCCAAATCATCACAGACTGTGGAAACTTAACACTGGACTTCAAGCAAATTGGGCCATGAGCTTTTCCACCCTTCCCCCAGACTCTAGGACCTTGGTTTCCAAATGAAATACAAAACTTGTTCTCAACTGAAAAAATGACTTTGGACCTTTTGGCAACAGTCCAGTTCTTCTTTTCTTTAGCCCAGGTGAGACGCCTCTGACATTGTCTGTGGTTCAAGAGTGGCTTAACAAGAGGAATAAGACAACTGTAGCCAAATTCCTTGACACGTCTGTATGCCTTGACCCCAGCCTCAGTCCATTCCTTGTGAAGTTTACACAAATTCTTGAATCGATTTTGCTTCACAATCCTCATAAGGCTGCGGTTCTCTCGATTGGTTGTGCATCTTTTTTTTTTCCACACTTTTTCTTTCCACCCAACATTCTGTTAACATGCTTGGATACAGCACTCTGTGAACAGCCAGCTTCTTAGGCAATGAATGTTTGTGGCTTACCTTCCTTGTGAAGGGTGTCAATGATTGTATTCTGGACAACTGTCAGATCAGCAGTCTTCCCTATGATTGTGTAGCCTAGTGAACCAAACTGAGAGACCATTTTGAAGGCTCAGGAAACCTTTGCAGGTGTTTTGAGTTGATTAGCTGATTGGCATGTCACCATATTCTAATTTGTTGAGTAAATTGGTGGGTCTTTGTTAAATGTGACCCAAAATCCTTACAATTTAAAGAACCAAAGACTTAAAATACCTCAGTCTGTGTGCATTGAATTTATTTAATACACGAGTTTCAAAATTTGAGTAGAGTTACTGAAATAAATTAACTTTTCGATGACATTCTAATTTATTGAGATGCACCCGTACTTACATAAAATGCACACAAATATATTCTACATCTCAACTAAATATATAAATGCAATACAACAATGACTGAGATATGAATAAATATGCATTCCTCAAAAGTCTGATGTATCATATCTGATTTAAAAAAAAAATGGTTTGTTTTGTGTGTGTGTGTGTGGGTGTGGGGGGGGGCATCTCATTACAATTCACTGAAAACGAGTGAAACAGAAGATGAGAGAGAGAAATGACCTAATTTCAGCAGTATATAAAATATAGTGCATGTGCGTGTAAGAGATGAGAGATCACACATTTGGGAGGGTGAGCGCTATGCTGTCTTAACAGGAGATTGCATGACCTGAATAACAGATGTATGCTTATGATTTTGCCACTATATGTATGCGTTTGTGATGAGATCATACAGTTAAGAGGTTTGCCCTCATGTCAGCTAATGAAACAAGAGTGTCTGATGACATCATGCAGGATGCCTGTCTTCATGTAAAATACTTTTTTACCACGGTAATCTTTGCTGCATAAGTGATTAGAACACTGCATGTGCGTGGAATCTCTATCTCTTTTTTTCTTCTGTCCAAATCTGTGCACTTCCTTTTCCTAATTCACTGTGCTCCTCTTTATCTTTTAACAATAATTATTTTTGGAGGGCTTGCGGCAGGGTTATGAACCATTCAGAAATGTTTGGTGAATCTCTTGTAATTTTAGCGTTGTTATTTTTAGTCAGCTACAATATAAGTGTAAGTTTTAACAACACATTTAATTCTTTCTGCACGTATAAACATGTTATCAAAGTCAGACATACAACATTTGTGATTCCCAACCAAGGTTCTTGAACAGGTTGTAAAATGTAGAATTCTTTTTCATATCTAACAGAAATAAATTAACTGAATTTTATGTTTTAAAATCAAGAGTTTTATAAAACAAAATTACTAAAATTATATATATATATTTATAAAATCTATCTATCTATCTATCTATCTATCTATCTATCTATTTTTGCAGTAATCGTTTATTCTATTTTAAGTATTTTTTTCTAAAATAATCCTGTCCACAATGCCTTAAATAGCTGTCTAAATAGGCAGCTCAGTAGATTTTGAAACAGATCCTCTGGAGAGAGAGAGAGAGGCAGAGAAAGAGAGAGAGAGACAGAACAAAAGAATAAAAAAAGCAAAAAGCCGCAAGCGAATGAGTGAGAAGTAAATTTAAAATAATGGAGGAAGTATGTGAGAGATAAAGCAGAGAGATGGGCCAGCGGTTTATTGCCTCTAAATGCATTTCTGTGTGTCTCTATCTGTATTGTATTGTGCAGAGAGGGTGACGGCTAAGATGCAAATCGCTTTTCGCCGCAAACAATATTGCATTCCTGTGAGCTTCATCCATCCTAGAGAGAGTGGTGGAAAGGGAGATGGATGGAGCGCTGAACTTTAATCAGGAAGAAGCCTGGAGCGATGGAGACTTGCTTTGGTCTGTGTATTTTTTCTGTGTAGGATACAGATTAATCAATCACACGCACACATACACATACTCATCATGTGACCACGACTGACACTGCGATGACAATCCATCTCATTCCCATCAGCCCTGTTGACGTCCAACTCCCCCACACATCCCAAAATCACATCACACAGTGCAAAAGACAGATGAGGAAAAACAGAATGAGGAAATAATCCCGTCTATGAGGACTTAAAACCCAAAGGACTCTCAAATTGACTAAACACGGTTGTTCTTGTCAACCCTTTTCCATAACAAACACACACACTCGCACACCAGCCAATCAAATTCTCTTTAAGTTCCAACATACTTTTCTTTTAACGCATCTCATCCAGCTGGAAAAACTGATCATGCTTTAGGCCCACCTTTTTTTGTCCACGTTCCCTGAACACAAGAGTCACTTTTGGCTACAACCTCCAAACAACTTGATACATCCAACATAAAACACAAAAGACATACAATATATTCAGCACCCATGGGAACCAATCAAGTTCTGTCTCTAAAGTCAGCTGACCAATATAAATAACTATTTTTTTATTTATTTATAGTTACATACTGTAGTAAGAGTTATATTTTATGTTTATAGTTATGGCCAGTTGCGTTTCTTTCACTTGAAAGTTCGCGGCAGCATGTCCCACCCATATGTTCTGTTTCATATACATAATGGAAGCCTCATAATATTGTGATATTGGTAAATTTTGAAAAATGGTCATTCTGTTTGGACCAATCAGCATGGAGACCAATAATAACACAAGCTTTTTAGAAAAAATCTGCCTTTACCTTCAGTTTTTGCAAAACTCCAAATACGATGGAGTTTGCAGCTGAAATAAACACTTTAAAAGCTTTTCAGATTAACAAATTAATTAAAATAAATACTTATTTTCACATTGTTCCTTGCACAATACTATGTTTTGACCCCCCAAAAACACTTTAACCATAGTGCAGAATAGGTCAACAAATACATTTTGACATTTGCATCACATAGCCAGCTCCATATACATGGCTTTTGTGATATAGTAAACTTGCTCGGTAGTGCACCTGGTACAATGCTTTATTTGCAATGTGGAGGGCTCTGATGAACCAGTCCCATGAAACATGACTCAATAAACAAGCTCAACATATTTAGATACTAGCTAAAATGATAAAATAGCATGGTTTCTGCATTAAATTTATTTTTATCTCACATTTGCTTTTCACTCTGTGGCATAGGTTTAACGTAGGGGTTAATGTAGGCAGTGTGTTACTTTTAAACATACGAGAGCATTAACCTTTTAACACCAGTCACTGTACATTTCATTTATGAACTTCCACTATATGTGCAAGAACTAGCGTAATAAAACTTTGTCAAATTCACATTCATCAATGTTTCAAATAAACTGAACAAGCTTTTAGCCCCATTCACTGGACATTTCACTTGGAAAGTGTAGAGAAATATGAAGCAATGCAATACAATTTTGCCAGAGTTGCAAAGATTTCTATCATGGAAGGTTTTTTTTAAACTGTAGCAAAATCACCTATTGCTTTATTAAAAGTTGACGAAAGACAGAAAAACACACACTAAAAGGACACCGCACTAATGACAGAGTGAAATATTCGACCTGAAGTCACTTACATAAAGACTGAATTACACTAAAACAAAGAGGTGATGTTGTGCTGGTGAAAGCTTCAGCTCTGCGGCGCTCTCTTTCACATTTGCACAAAACTTTCATTAGCGTGGATGGCAGGGTGCGAGAGCAGCCATATCTGTTCCATTAGCGTCGCTCACCATA
The DNA here is from genome assembly GCF_023724105.1 of Carassius gibelio. Taxonomy (NCBI): domain Eukaryota; kingdom Metazoa; phylum Chordata; class Actinopteri; order Cypriniformes; family Cyprinidae; genus Carassius; species Carassius gibelio. The sequence continues at coordinate 15,767,129 of NC_068407.1, forward strand.
AATCAGACTAATCTCTCCTCGAGGGCGCACACTAATGACACCGCAACTGCCATCGCCAGCGCTACCCTTAACTCACACGCACTGGCGTCTGTCATTACACCACCCGCCCTGCCCGCCCCCGCACCAACCCAGATGAGCCAGATGATTGGTCAAGGGATAAGCAGACTGCTGCATACAAGCCACACCCACCCAAGGAGAGAAAGAAAAAAAAAACTGCAGAACAGCACTGAGCACAGAAAAAAAAAAAGCATCAGGGATGATTCATACAAAACTGAACATTCTGTCATCCTTACAATTTCATATCATTGCAAACTCCTTTGATTTCTTTTTCAGTCGAACACAAAAAGAGATGTTTTAGCAGAATGTTAGTGCTGCTCTTTTCCAAATAACAATAATATCGAAACTGCCGCTAGTCAGACTTGGTGTGTGTTGTTTAGTTAGAAGACTTTTTTTTCACAGATGTTTTCCCCTGTTTTGAGTTACTAAATGGTAACTTTATTTGAAGGTTACAAAGTTACATGTTACTTCTCTTTATCATAGTAATAACAGCAAATTAGGCATTATCACGAGCAACTAACCTTACTCCAAACCTTAACCTTAACCCTATAGTAGCCTAAGTACATATACTTAACATTATTCAGTACTAATTTGTGGAATTAAACTTTAATAACTTATAGTATAACAAAGGAAATGTCCATAAACTTAATAGAAAATGTCCTGAAAAAAAAAAAAAAACCTTCCTTTTCCATTTTTAATGGATTTTAATTGTATTTTATATTTTCTTTTTTGAATTTGATTGGCTTTGGTCAATATATACTTTCTTTACATGGTTAAGAGCACCTTCACCTCAAGGTCAAGGCTAGCACAACACCTTGGAGGTTGTTAAAAATATAGAGTTTGGAACACGAGTGTGAGTAAATTCTGACATAATTTACATTTTATTTGGGGTTGAGTACATACTCAACCTCACGTTACAAACAAAACTAACTACCACAAGCTAAGAGTCCCATAAAAAACTCAACAGGAAACAATATCTTTCCCTCTGATACAACTCTTGATGGATAGCTCAATAGTGCCCAGCGCTGGGTAATGTGGCTGTGTTTTGATTGGGTGCAGAGTGGGCGAGTGATTAGCTTTTAGGATTTATGATTATGGCTTATCAAACAATACACACGGCGTGACCATACTACACACATGCGGTATCATGGGTAATCAAACAGCATGGCTTATCCATTGGGAAATACACACGGCATTGCGTACAAAAGCTCCCAGCATGGGTCGACGGTATTTGAGTGAGGCCCACAACACTCGCAATATCAGATCATATAACAAAATTAAGCAATTCTAAAACTGCTCCAATAAGCAAATGATTCACAATGGCACCAGTATCACAGAGCACAACGCTAAGACCGTGAAAAGAACTTATAATAGACTGATGTATTGTGTTATTATTTTTTTCTTCCCAAAAATGTTTGCCTGACTGGCCATTTAACAGACATTTCTCTTCTCTAAAATGTAAATCTCACAAGAGTTTTGTAGAACTACATGTATGTACCTACACAAAAAGTACATAAGTTTTATAGTAGAAATACAAAATAGGACCATAATTGGTAACATAATACATCCCTCCAAACTTTGCTAATGCATTCCAGTTCATTCATCACACCGGGAATAGAAAATCCAGCATATTGTGCGATACAGTATCTCACACAGGCTGCTCTCTTGTATAGGTCTACAACACAATTTGCTGTATATATTAGGTCATTTGGGAATTGTACGCATACTGAAAAGCTAGCAAATTCAGAACAGTATGCAAACTTATACTGCAGAAATAGTATGAGTAGTATGGTAGTAAGATATTATGTTACAGCACCGCAGAGACACATATGAGTATACACTAAGGGCTCGTTTGCATGGCCCAATGCTTATGTTTAAAACTTTCCATAATAAAAAAATGAATGCTATTTAATTAGGTGTGACAAGGGCTGTTTTAAGACTTAGATTAGAGTTTTGGGCATGTATTTTTCAGGATAGCATATCAAAAGAGTTGTTATCATGACTGTGCACTGTCCCTGGTAACAGACCCCTTATCCTCAATTCAGAAACAAGGGCAAAGAAATTAGGAAGGTAATGTTTTGGAAAGCTAAAGTCAACAATAAAAGGTATTTTACTGCTATAGTTTCCAAATGCAACATGATATTCAATCAGAAATTTGGAAACGCCACTATTGTTTGTTGGGATGTATCCTAATGTACAATACTGAAAAAAATAAGCCAAGTACTGTACTGCATTAGTTGTAATAATAAAATAATAGAGCAATACAGGGATAACGTAATATTATAGGCAAAGCCAGAAGTTAACACCCTGGTTCCCTTGACGAAAAAATCCAATAGTATTTGTTCACTGGCTTTTGGATTTTTGAAGAAAATTAGCTCTGTGATCAATAAAACCATAATTCTTAATTCTTACACACACACACACACACACACACACACACACATATAGATAGATAGATAGATAGATAATATCGATTAATATAATATATTATATTAATATATAATATATTAATATAAGATAATACAAATAATATCTTTTTATATTCTGTGTCTTGAGGACTCTGTTTCTCAAGTTTCTCCTGAGAAAAAGAGACAAGTAATGTCATGCGTCTCATCTAGTTTCAAAACATATCTCAACAATGTTTCAAACTGTGCGCAGATTTGCCAAGATATCAAAGTCTGCAATCAAAAACCCAAATGTCAATATGAACTAAAATACTTCACGTCAAATTCTTCCAGTTTTGAAGGATGTTCCAAAATGTAGTTAAAAAAGTTATTCTGCCTTAAAAGACCTTATTTTGGGCAAATTTTGGGACAGCATCTTGTGTATGCTTCACGGAAAAGAAAGACCCATAATGCATAGTGTAATGCAAATGTAATTAATAAAGTAGTGTGTTATTAGCTTAGCAACAGGCTAAAGCTAAATTCTATTAAAGTCAATTGTGAGACAAGTCTTTTTTGCACTTGCCTAGACAGCAAGACAACTCGAGTTTTGGGACAGAGCTGATATTTCAATGGTGAAAATATGTTTGTGCATGTATGAGAGAAATGTTTGGAGGAGAAAAGAAAAGCAAAGCAGTTAGGAAAGAGAGGAAGGGGGCTGGGGGAAAAGAAAAACAGGACGAGGTCCATTTTTCATCCCTCCTCCCTTGTAGCATTCATTCATCCATCCCCTTTAGTCTGACACAAGCTGAGAGACTAATGTCCATTGTGTCTGAGTATGTGTGTGTGTGTGTGTGTGTGTGTGTGTGTATTAGAAAGAGTCTAGCATGTTGCTTTATCCGAGCTGAGTTCTTCTCATACGTAAAGACAGACTCTGTTACAAAATGTAGTGAAGCGCCACCCTGCATACATAAGAACCTCAAAATTGATTTTCATTAGCATGCTACTAAGCTATGTTACTCCACAGACCATTTTTTAATTTACTGTTTATTTTAATCATAAAACAAATCTCATCTGGTAGTTGAAAACCTCTACTCGACAAGTGCCATGATCAAGGTCCCATTCTTGTCCATAGTTCAAGCATGCAGGTCAATATTTTAATATGGTTAAAAGGGTTTTAGTGGTGTCAAAGAACTCCTCTTAACCATGGTAAAATCATGACCAGAATACATTTTGTTGCTTATTATACTGTAGCTTTATTTAGTACTTAGCTCACCTGATAAATTCTATGCTTGGAAAACTGATAGCTTTAAACTAGAAACTTAATAATAATAATTATAAATAAATAAAAATTGACCAATTATATGATCTTCAGTCCTACAGTTGTGTCAAAGAAATGGACAGAAGCATGTTTGTGAGACAAAGAATGAGAGAATTGATTGTGTGCTGAAGCATTATACAGCATTCAGCACAAGCCAACTCCATCAAATCTATAACACACACACACACACACACACCCTAAAAATCCAAGGTCTTTCTCCAAACTTTTTCTTGATTTTGGAATGAAATCCACTCATCCTGTCCTAGAGCTCTTATGAGACTCGAAAAATCTGTATTACTCCAACTATCATTTGCTGATTGTTGTTTGGGCACAGCGTCACGTATAGTCAATTCCACACACACACACACACCCACACACACACAAACACTTAGAGTAATGTAGGTCAGAATAATACATCAGCTCACAGTCAATTATACACTGTGAGCGTGCATGTGTGTTTACTTGCTGCTGGTTTTATGTGTGGGTGGACAGGAGTCAAACATGTGCTTGAACACATATGTGTTTGGGTGTGTGTGTGTGCGCATGTTTTTGTGACATATGAGGACACAACTTTGTATAATGGCATGGGTATGACACAGGTATTACAAGGAGAGGGTGACTTTTGAGGACGTATCCCCATTTTTCAAAACGCTTATAAACCATACAGAATTATATATATTTTTTTTTTTGTTGAGAAAGTAAAAATGCACGGTTTCCTGTGAGGGTTAGGGTTAGGTGTAGGGTTGGTGTAGGGCCATAGAATATACAGTTTGTACAGTATAAAAACCATTACGCCTATGGGATGTCCCCACTTTTCACAAAAACAAACGTGTGTGTGTGTGTGTGTGTGTGTGTGTGTGTGTGTGTGTGTGTGTGTGTGTGTGTGTGTGTGTGTGTGTGTGTGTGTGTGTGTGTGTGTGTGTGTGTGTGTGTGCGTGTGTGTGTGTGTGTGTCTGTGTGTGTCAATGCCAGTCAGTGAGACCATGTGGTTTAGATTCAGTGAGCTGGTGTCTCTCCAGAGGGAAAGACCTTTACAAACACACATTTCTTTAGTTTACTGCCTGTTCTTTCTCTTCTCTTTCCTGACACTCCTCTGTCAGTGCCATCAATCCATCCATCACCACTGTGAACCCGTAGGAAAAAAGAATAACAACAAATAAGGTCTCTTTAATATCTCAACTGTTTCTCACGTTGAGCCTCTGTCTTTTGACTAAATGGATGTATTTTAAAGAATTACTTTCTTTTTTTGCAAGCAACATATAGAAGTTTAGATGAAGTACACTAAATGCAGATGCAGTAAAGATGCAGGTCACATAAATCTGGAGGTCACACACCAGCTGAGAAACTGTCAGTGAGACAAATGGGAATGTAAGGGATAGCTCTCTGGACTTTCTTGGATTTTGGTTTCATGTGCTAGTCAGGATCGTGATTTTTCTTTACATTCACTATAGTTACACCATGTGAGTGCATCATCCATTTGCCCTTCATAGACTGTAGTGCTGTATTACTTTTATAAAAAGGGATTACTACATCATTAATACATTAAGGACCAATTGTTATCAACATTATTAAACCATTATGACTATGTTTACAGTATTTACATACATTATGCACTGGTAATATTGGTTAATATTATCCTAATCATTGTGACATCAGCTGAAAAGAAAAAATATATATATTTCAGAAAAAAATATAATTAATTTCAATGCTCAACATTAATGATGTTTTCTGCTAGTATGTCTGATTTTTACTTTCCAGTTCATATTTTCATTGGCTGCACCAGAAAATAATTGTATTTATTTTGCAGTACAATGGTTGTATGTATGTATGTATGTATGTATGTATGTATTTTTATATTGCTTAAAAAAAAAAGGAAAATAATTCAGCTAAAATGTAACTCCATAACTCTTTGACATTTTTTTCTATATATAAAAAATGTATATATATATATATATATATATATATATATATATATATATATATATATAAATTAACAGATTATGAAAACAACATTTTTGTTCACTGATGAATCATGTATGATACAATAAGACCAAAAACGATGTAATATACTAAAAGGTCATTTCTGATTACAAGCTGATGTGAACAAATGATTGTGCTGATTATTCTCATAGAGTCTCATCTGGTTCTGTTTTATGCTACAATTTCATCTCATCTGTACTCTAAGATATCCTCCTTTACCTTCGTTCTTTGTCCGCTGACTCACATCTCCTGCCTTCCCAATGTGTTTGTGTGTATGTGTGTTAATGCAGGGCCATATATGAGCTCTGTAAAAATCTTTCCATTAGTCTGATACACAGCCATCAATACACTCTAAATCTAATTACACACACACACACACACACACACACACACACACACACACACACACACACACACACATAACTACTATACAAACAGACATGAAGAGACACAAACTCCAGAAAGAGATAAATGCTGTATAAGGAGCATACTAAGAAGTTTTATCAACATATGTAGCCTATGTATATGTACAGTACTGTTCGCTATCAAAGATATCACACAGTAGTTTTGTTTACATCCACCTATTTTTATTCGCATTTTGGAATATTGTATAATATTTTTCTGAGTAGGATTTGAGTAGGAAATTTTTTTTTATCCCATCAGAAAACAAAAATGCATAATTTCACATTGAAACACATTTACCGAATAAATTCCTCCATGTGCATTGAAAAAGTCACGTGACTTTCTCTATGAGACACGATAACTTGACTAGCAGCGGACTAATCTTGTTCACATTATCTATATGTTGTTATGGTCATTCTGAATGCCTGATCAAAGTCTGCCAACAAAGTATTTCTGTATAATTGTCTTACATGACTCCATTCTTAAACAGCTGGCATCCGCCTCCAAAAGCAATGACTGCATTTATTGTTTCATCTAAGGCGCAAGTAATTTATAATATATGAACATTGTTATATTCAGTGGCTTCTCCTAGCTTTCTTAGTGATATTTAATGTCAGTTTACCAGGAAGTGGTGATTTTGTTCTCTTTGACTCATTGGATGGAAACTTTGCTTTTTTCGCAAATGTTTTATGCAAATTATTCCAGTTTTGCGCATAAATTTAATTTGAACCTCTGGATGGAAACATAGCTCATGTGCATGCAGCTCAGCAGTTAGTAGAAAAAAACAACAATAAATAATTAATTCTTAAATGTCAATTTTCACGCACACACACACACACACACACACACACACACACACATGCACAAAAATAAATAATAATAATTCTGTCACAACCGGGGGCTAGAACCCAGAATGTGTTGCAGGTAGCCCAATGCTCTAGCCACTACACCACAGAGCAGTGTAGACCCAAATTGCAGAGAACCACACAAGGCAGGATTGGAGAAAAACAAACGGTCTTTACTTAGTGTCTTTCTTGAATAAACATGAAAGTTAAATTCTGAAGCATGGCTGAAGAAGGTACAGATCCACAAGGCAAAAAGGTCCAAAAAAACAAAGTAAAGCCTACAAATAAGCAGGTCAATGTTCTGAGCAAAAAGTCTCTCAAAGAAATCCAAAACATAGGGCCAAAGGATCTGTCTGAACAAAAGAACTTCAAGACTGAGCAAAGATACAAATTAATGCAGGCCTTATATATGCCCACACACAAACACTAACAAGCCAGACACAGGTGACATCATTGAGCTAATCATTAACAGGAAATCAGGAGGAAGTTGTGGAAGGTCTTGTGCTCAAGGTTTCCCTCTGCTGGACAGACCGTGGTGTGACAGGGCCCCCCCCTTTATGGCCGGCTCCAGACGGCCCTGGACGGTCAGGATGCAAGCGATGGAATGTTTTGATCAAGTCTGGGTCCAAGATGTGTCGTGCTGGCACCCAGGTACGCTCCTCAGGCCCATATCCCTCCCAGTCGACCAGGTAGTGAAAACCACGGCCACGGCGTCTTGAGTCTAACAGCCTCCTCACTGTATACGTGGGGCCACCTTCTATAATACGAGGAGGGGGAGGGACGGGACCTGGGGGAGACAAAGGAGAGGTTACTACAGGTTTCAGTTGAGAAACATGGAAGGTAGGTCTTACTCTCATCGATCTTGGTAGAGCAAGCTGGTATGTAACGGGATTGACCCTTCTAGTGATCTTGAATGGGCCAACAAATCTTGGGGCAAGTTTCTTGGACTCAACTCTTAAAGGCAAATCCTTAGCTGAGAGCCAGACCCTTTGTCCAATTCTGAAGTATGGGGTCACCCTTCTTTTCCTGTCAGCATACTTCTTGAAACGAGCTGAAGCACTTTTCAAGGCCAAGTGAGCCCTTTTCCATGTCTTTCTGCAACGTTCAACAAACTTTTTTGCATTAGGAACTCCAACCTCTATTTCTTGACTGAGGAACAATGGTGGCTCAAATCCAAATTGACACTTGAATGGAGAAAATCCAGTGGAGGAGCTGCGTAAGGTGTTGTGTGCCAGCTCTGCCCATACCAGGAACCGACTCCAAGAGGATGGCTGATGGGATGTGAAGCAGCGAAGATATTTCTCCAACTCCTGATTCACTCGTTCTGTTTGGCCATTTGACTGAGGGTGGAAACCTGAAGAGAGACTGACAGAAGAGCCAAATAGAGACCAGAATGCCTTCCAATAACGAGACATGAACTGGGGACCCCGATCCGTAACGATGTCCACAGGAATTCCATGGATCCTTACAACATTTTGAAGGACAATGTCAGCAGTTTCTTTAGCAGAAGGGAGTTTAGGTAACGGAATGAAATGTGCAGCTTTAGAGAAGCGGTCCACCACCACCAGTACAACAGTGTTACCTTCAGATACTGGCAAACCCGTGATAAAATCCATGGATACATGAGACCAGGGACGTTGAGGGATTGGCAATGGGTGTAGAAGACCGGCAGGGCGCTGATTAGAAGCCTTCTGTTGAGCACAGACTGGGCAGGCTTGTACAAAAGATCGGACCTCTCTTGACAACTCTGGCCACCAAAACCGTCTTTGAATAAAATCCAATGTCCTCTCTACTCCTGGATGTCCAGCAAGGGAGGAGGCATGACCCCACTGAAGGACCTCAGATCTTGCTTCCTTGGGAACAAACAAGCATCCTGCTGGAACCTCATCAGGAATGTGCACGCCATGTAGCGCCTCACGCACAGTATCTTCGATGGACCGGCAAATAGGTGCCAGTATGCAGTCTCTGGGAATGATGAATTCTGGGGAACGGTCCTTCTGGGAGCAATCATACTGTCGTGATAAGGCATCAGCCTTTACATTCTTTGATCCAGGTCTGTAAGAGATCACAAAATTGAAACGGGTAAAAAAGAGGGCCCACCTAGCCTGACGAGGGTTAAGGCGCTTAGCCTGCTGTAGATAGGACAGGTTCTTGTGGTCTGTCCACACAATGAAAGGATGCTTGGACCCCTCTAGCCAGTGGCGCCACTCTTCTAGTGCTAGTTTCACAGCTAGGAGTTCTCGGTTACCCACATCATAATTTTTTTCTGCTGAAGACAGGCGTCTGGAAAAGAAGGAACATGGATGAACCTTGTTATCTGTAACGGATCTCTGAAAGAGAACTGCTCCTACTCCCACTTCAGATGCATCCACTTCAACAATAAAAGGTAATTCAGGGTCTGGGTGTACCAAGATTGGGGCAGAAGCAAACAGTTTCTTTAACCTGTCAAAAGACTTCAGAGCTTCAGCAGTCCAGTGAATATGAGTGGGTGAACCCTTCGTAAGAGCGGAAATGGGTGCTGCAATTGTGCTGAAGTTACGAATAAACCTCCTATAGAAATTGGCAAAGCCAAGAAATCTTTGTACCTGCTTCAGTGTTTTGGGCTGGGGCCAGTTTGTGATGGCAGATACCTTCTTTTGTTCCACCTGGATGCCTTCTTGAGATACAACATAGCCTAGGAATGAGACTTGAGACACATGAAACTCACACTTTTCAAGCTTTACAAAAAGATGATTCTCAAGTAGCTTCTTCAGAACTTGTTGGACATGGTGAATATGTTCCTGTAGAGAGTTTGAGAAGATTAATATGTCATCTACATAGACAAACACGAAACGATTTAGCATCTCCCTCAGGACATCCACGCAGATGACATGAGTGGGAGAGGGTAACGATTCTTAATAGTTATTTTATTGAGCCCACGGTAGTCTATGCAAGGCCTAAGGCTGCCATCTTTCTTAGGGACAAAAAAGAAACCAGCACTAGCTGGTGATGTTGATGGGCGAATGAAGCCAGTTCTTAAAGCATCCTGAATATATTCATTCATGGCTTTAGTTTCTGGGGCAGAGAGGGAATATAGATGACCTCTAGGAGGGAGTGTGCCAGGAAGGAGGTCAATAGCACAATCATATGGTCTGTGAGGTGGTAGTTTGGTAGCACATTGTTTGCTAAACACTTCTCTCAACTCATAATATTCAAGGGGCATAAGTGTCAGATCTGGTAGATTATTCAATGAACAGACACTCACCTCTTCAATAGCTGCCAGAATTTCTTTATTCCCAGACACAAAGGAAGCAGGAGAGGTGCAGGAGTCCTTACATGCTGAACCCCAGTCAAGAAGAGTTCCCGAGGTCCAGGAAAATTGAGGGTTGTGAAGCCGCAACCAGGGGTAACCAAGGATAATGGGTTCTCTGGAAGACTCAATAAGATAAAAGGAGATTGTCTCACGATGGTTAGCTTCAATGGTTAAACACAGAGGAACGGTTCTAAACCTGATCACTCCAGACCCAATAGGTCTGCCAGCCAGGGCCTCAACTTTCCAGGATTCAGGACAAGTCTCATAGGGGATACACATCTTTTTTGCCAGTTCAATGTCCAAAAAATTGTCAGCCGCACCTGAATCCACAAATGCCTTCAATGATATTCTCTTATCTTTTGCATCCCCCCAAGTAATGGTAGCTGACAACAGTAAACGGGAGTGAGGAGTGTTAAACTGGGCAGTTCCACTCGCTAAGGTCCCCACACACCCTAGCGAGCCTTGGCTTTTAACGCTAATTCAGGGCAGGAAGAGCGCATGTGGCCAGTACCTCCACAGTAGAAACAACGACCCTCTCTCATGCGTCTCTCTCTCTCTTTAGGTGATAGACGAGTCCTGCCCAGCTGCATTGGTTCTTCCTCTGTCTGTTGGTTGAGATGAACAATTTTTAGGTGATAACATGGGCATGACTTGGGGAGAGCAACGTTCTCTTCTCCTCTCACGAACCCCAGTCTCTACTGGCTAATTCATCCTTAACATCTTCAGAAAGGCCACGGTAGAAGGTTGAAAGAAGAGCCTCTGAATCCCATTTACTCTCAGAAGCCAGAGTACGGAACTCAATGGCATAATCAGCCACAGATTGATGCCCCTGGCGTAGGTCAAGCAACCTTCTTGCTGCCTCACGGCCACTGACTGGATGGTCGAACACCTGTTGGAGAGTCTCGGTGAACACCTTTAGATCCGAGCAAACGGGGACTGTTGTCTCCAAAGAGCTGAGGCCCATTCCAGGGCACGATCACACAACAGGGATATTATATATGCAATCTTAGCCTTCTCAGAAGCAAAGGAAGAGGGTTGGAGTTCAAAAATCAGAGAAACTTGAGTCAGGAAACCCTTACATGTACCAGGCTTCCCATCATAGCGCTGAGGGGCTGGGATCTTGGGTTCCTGTGGATATATAGGTGCAGCTATTGGTGGAAGATCTGGGGCTGGTGCTGCTACAGGTTCTCGGGGCAAGTGGGCTTGTAGTTGTTGCAGAGATTCCCCAATCTGGTTAACAGCATCTGTCAGCCTCTGTAGCTGTGATGCATGTGTTCCAAGCAATACTCCCTGTTTGCTAAGGGCTCAATGAATCTGTTCAGCCTCTGCTGGGTCCATCATTTGCTGGCTCAGTCTTGCTGTCACAACCGGGGGCTAGAACCCAGAATGTGTTGCAGGTAGCCCAATGCTCTAGCCACTACACCACAGAGCAGTGTAGACCCAAATTGCAGAGAACCACACAAGGCAGGATTGGAGAAAAACAAACGGTCTTTACTTAGTGTCTTTCTTGAATAAACATGAAAGTTAAATTCTGAAGCATGGCTGAAGAAGGTACAGATCCACAAGGCAAAAAGGTCCAAAAAAACAAAGTAAAGCCTACAAATAAGAAGGTCAATGTTCTGAGCAAAAAGTCTCTCAAAGAAATCCAAAACATAGGGCCAAAGGATCTGTCTGAACAAAAGAACTTCAAGACTAAGCAAAGATACAAATTAATGCAGGCCTTATATATGCCCACACACAAACACTAACAAGCCAGACACAGGTGACATCATTGAGCTAATCATTAACAGGAAATCAGGAGGAAGTTGTGGAAGGTCTTGTGCTCAAGGTTTCCCTCTGCTGGACAGACCGTGGTGTGACAAATTCAACTTATGATTCAAAATTACTGGAATTACATGCCTGCATTTGTGCAAAACGTCAAAAACAGACAGTACCTACTACCTATACATACATTTCACTGCAGTTTCCAGCTAAAATGAACACTAGTGGCAGTGAAACGGCAACAAAATGTAGTCCTTTTCAACATTTTGATTACGGGTTATTATATTAGCATTTTTTATTACATAACCAGCTCCATATGTATGGCTTGAATGACATAGTAAATGTGCTCAGACGCTCACCTGGTACAGCATTGTCAGTTACGTTAAAGGTAGGCGGCAGTGTATTTTTTAAATGACAGTACACTAACCATTTAGCACCTTACCAGACATTTCATTTCTGAAATGCTACAAAAGAACCATGCATAAAAGCAGTTTCAGTTTCATCTGAATTAAATGAAGCACTCCTTTTGCACCACTCGCTAAATATTTCATACTGAAAGTGTCGCAAATCGTGCCAGAAGCAACATAGTATAATTTTGTAGAAATGTCACCACAGGCAAATATTTCCAGTGAGCCTGGCTTGGCATTGTTTCCATTAAAGATTGGCATGTTTATATCTAAAGCCCACTTGGATTTGTTCTAGATCATTAGAGGTGGCATTATGGTGCCTTCAAAACCAGTTTGAAAGCTGTTTCCTCAGGAGGTGCCTTAATACAAAAACTCTGCCTGTGAAGTCATTGACTAACTGGGCAGGAAGGCAGCTGCCTTAGGTTTCGGAAACAACTGCCTCTCAACCCCTCCAGCCTAGAGCTGAACAATTACCTCTCCATCACACACACACAACAGACAGACCCTATCAGACAAATGGTGCTGGGGTCATGAAGTGTGTGTGTGGCACTCTGCAGAATAATGATAATATCCGATCTGATTTCTTGATAATGGTCATGAAAAAGATTGCATATCATATTCATACATGTGTGTGCATGTGTGTGTAAATATGAAAATAGCAGATCTCTCTGAATACTGATAAGTGCTGCATGTAGATTTGTGTGTTTGAGTCTAAATCACCGGCCCACACTAATGGTGCCAGGGTTCGAGGTGTGGTCCTGACTCTGATGACCGAAGACTGCCCTGCACACTGCCTAAACATTAGTCCTGTATAAAAAAACCGCATTAAGAGGACCCCCTCTGAAAACACACACTCTGTTCATTAAGAGAAGAAAAAAGCAACAGAAACATTTAATGGATATTTAATGATGCTTACAAACAAGACAAAAGATATTAAAGAACTATTATTGAACTCCTAAAGACTGTGAATAGTTTTTTCTCATGCAAAAAAAAAAAAAAAAACTGTGTTTTATGAAACCAGTTCTATACCATACTTTTGTTTAAAAAAAAAACATGCTCAGGGGTCGTATGATGCAATTTAAATTTTTCCTTTCTTTTTGGAGTGTTACAAGGTCTAGGTGCTCAAAGAAGATCTGAAAAGTTGCAAAGACTAAAGTCTCAAACTCTTTATAAAAGTTAAGACTCTGACATGCCCCCCTAAAATGGCTCATTCCAACATGTCTACATCATTATGTGGAAATATTTGCAAAATGCCGCCCAAATGTTCACACAAAGAAAGAAAGCGTAATTTCAGTAACAGAAGTTAGTGTTAATGTCAGGGAGATGCTGTGTGTTTCTAGGCGAAAAGCAAAAGCACTTTATTTGGACTTCCGAAGTAGATGCATTTAGGAATCTTTAAGATTACTTACAACAGAACAGCAACACATTTTATGGACAACCATTTTGTGAACCTAGGATAGGAGGATTTCTGACTTTGCTACGACAATCTGGCGCTTCTGAATCAGCTACAGTAAGTATGTTTTGTTATTAGTTTAAGTATTACCTATTGAATGCTCAAATGCGGAGTTTTGCGTGTCGCGTTCGTGTGTGTGTAAGAGAGAGAGAGACAGGGTCAAAAAGTGGAGTCAAGTGACTTAACAGTCCGTGGCTTGTGTACTGCAAACAAATACAAGCTTCATCATTGTGGACATTATTAACTGTCTTTACATTTACTTTGAAAGAAGAAGCTCGCAATTCTGGAAAGTGGCGTTATATTTCCGATGAGTGTTTACGCTGTTTGGCCAATCACAATGAACTGGGTCAGTTGGCCAATCAGAGCAGACTGCGCTTGTCGGAAGGAGGGACTTTACAGAAAACGATGCACTTGAGAAAGGCAGGGCATAGAGGACCTACAGTGATGTACAGTATTTGAAAACTGTGTATTTTTTTTTACATTAAAGCAACATATTCTGTTACACAAAATAATAATCTTTAAAAAAGCATTATATGACCCCTTTAATAAATCATCATCATCATCAATTAAATAAACCTTTAAACAGTTAAAATCAGTCGAAATGCATGGCTTAATCCAAGCTGTCAAAAGTTACCTAGTCCTCATGTAAACCATTAATTCTTATTACCTATAACTTATCTTATTTATTCTTAAAACATTAATAATAATATAGTTTGAAGACAAACAAAAGTGTTTCTCCTTCATGATGGAAGATGCTGGAAATAAACATCATAAAACTTGATAACAAAGGGATCTAATGAAGGCTTCACAACCCACTACCACCCAATAATGAAAATCAGTCACTTACCCTCATGTTGTTCCAAACTTGAATGATTTTCTTTCCTCTGCATAAACACAAAAGAAGAGACTTTGAAGAATGATGGTAACAAAACAGCTTTGTTTAACATATTATATACAAAATCATACTGAAACATTTCTCAAAATAACTTGTTTCACTGTATATTTTTAAAAGAAATGATATATATATATAGGAGGACAATGGCTTTAATCCATTTGAAAAAATAATGTATTTTTTTTCAGTGGCCTTTTTACTAAAGAAAGCAATAATATCCATGAAGGTCGTTGTCGTGTGACCTCCTAATTGAAGAGTTCACTTATAAAAAAGAATAAAAAGGTTTTACTTTACAGTTTAACTTTAACCTATTCTCATGTATTTCACTTTTATATCAAATATCGGGATTACATACAGTCGGTGGACACTTGCATTGCCTACATTAAGTCAAAACTCAAAGTAGTTTGCCTGATTATATTTGTGAATAAATATCAGAATGATCTGAACAGTTATGTAACACAGAAATGTAGGAAATTAAATGAAAGAGATCAAGACATGTCAGAACCCCAACATTAACTGCAAGAACTGGAACTCCAAAAGCATATTGATTATTGTGGCGAGTGGGGCGAGGCCGAGAGGCGTGGGAACGAGGAGTGAGGCCGGGTGTAGTGATTGAAGATGAGCTACACCTGCGCCCCACCGCCGGTCTTGAGTCCCACGTAGGAGATGGAAGGATATAAAACTGGAGTGACGACCGTGAAGGAGGAGAGAGGACCAGGCCTGGGACATTATTTTATGTTTTGGTTTTTATTTGTGCGCGTCAGTCGCCGTGAGGGGCTGACGCGCTGTTTTGTGTTTATTTTGAATAATTAAAATGAGTTTTTGTTTGTGCGCCGGTTCCCGCCTCCTTCTTCCCGATGAATATGGAGTTTTTATCGTTACAGTGGTGCCGAAGCCCGGGAGAAGGAGGGACGCGCTGCTGAAGATCCCTCGCCACTGTGGTGAATCCGCGGTGCCCTCGAGCTGGCGAGGTATGTGCCGCCAGGGACGCTCGAGGCGGTGGGCTGGAGCGAGTTGCCGGGGACGGGCGAGCTCGCTGCTGGCCGCCCACGATATGGAGGGGCGGCTGCCGTCCGTGAGGGAGCGGAGGAGTCGGCGCCGTTCGCCAAGGGGCCGGAGCCTGCCGCCTCCGCGAAGGAATCCGGAGGGGCAGGGAACGGGGGACTCCTGCCGCTGCCCAAAATCGGAGGAGCCGTCGCCGTCCATTGGGCGGCGGAGGAGTGTCGCGCCGTCCGCCGAGGGCCGTCCAGTGCCACCGCCGGGCACCGCGGAGGAGATCACCCAGCTGGTGGAGGGCCGAGCAGCAGTGCGTCTGGGAACCGGATTTTTTTTTTTCCTCTCTCCCCTCTCTCGTCCTTGTCGCTCCTCCTTCCATCTCCTTTTCTCTCGCCTCGTCTGTCCTACCCCCAGGTTCCTGCAGGTCCCCGTGAGCGGTCCCCCCCGGAGGGAAGGGGGGGGGGGGGAGTAGAGCGCAGTCTCGGGAGTACCCCCCGGCCTGCGAGGGGCGATGGGGGTATGTGGCGAGTGGGGCGAGGCCGAGAGGCGTGGGAACGAGGAGTGAGGCCGGGTGTAGTGATTGAAGATGAGCTACACCTGCGCCCCACCGCCGGTCTTGAGTCCCACGTAGGAGATGGAAGGATATAAAACTGGAGTGACGACCGTGAAGGAGGAGAGAGGACCAGGCCTGGGACATTATTTTATGTTTTGGTTTTTATTTGTGCGCGTCAGTCGCCGTGAGGGGCTGACGCGCTGTTTTGTGTTTATTTTGAATAATTAAAATGAGTTTTTGATTGTGCGCCGGTTCCCGCCTCCTTCTTCCCGATGAATATGGAGTTTTTATCGTTACAATTATATAATCAAATGTATGTATTTGCTTTTCAATGATTTTTAGAGTAAAACAAACAACTCAGAGCAGTATTCACTGAAACCATTAATATATCTAGAATGCAACAGAACGCAAAACATTCCAGCAATCAAATCAACCTGTTGGTAGTATTGTGTGAGTATTGACAGAAAGCATTAGGCAGATGAATGGACAGTGAATGCACTGTAGTCATGCTCCAGGGAAAGAGTGTTTGTTGGATTGATGGGTCAATAACCACTACACTCCAAGGCATCGTTAGTCGCAATTCTCTGCAATTCCACGTGTAATTCCATCCTCTTAGGCCATTCATTAAGATAAACCAATCAGCTTCCAACTCTGCAGATGACTTTAATCCATTACCGCTCAAAATACAAACCAACGCTGAATATATCACCTGATGTTTGAAATTGAATGCATCTGTTCTTGGAAATCACTGAACATATCACTTGGTAGAAGTGAAGATTTACATGCATATATATATTACTGTAGCTTTTTTTAATTTACATAAAATCTCTCTCACACTAATGACTTCTTGACTATTGCCCAGTCTCTGACTGTATACTACCGACACCAGTCCACAGGACTTTTCTCTTTAAAGGGGGGGTGAAATGCTATTTCATGCATACTGAGTTTTTTACACTGTTAAAGAGTTGGATTCCCATGCTAAACATGGACAAAGTTTCAAAAATTAAGTTGTATGTTTGAAGGAGTATTTCTGTTCCAAAAATACTCCTTCCGGTTTGTCACAAGTTTCGGAAAGTTTTTTTTTGAGTATGGCTCTGTGTGACGTTAGATGGAGCGGAATTTCCTTATATGGGTCCTAGGTCACGTCTGCCGGAAGAGCGCGTGCTCCAGTATAGCAGAGCACTGAGAGCACAACAGACTTCACTGATCAGAGCGAGAGCATCGCGAAATGTCACAAAAGAAGTGTTTTTTTGGTTGCCAGGGCAAGACAACCCTGCACAGATTACCAAAAAAAAAAAAAAACAGCATTAAGGGACCAGTGGATGGAGTTTATTTTTACAGAGCATCAACGGAGTTGTGCAAGTGTTTGTGTTTGTTCCCTGCATTTGGAAGATGCTTGTTTTACAAACATGGCCCAGTTTGACGACGGATTTGCGTATCGTTTATTTTTTTAAGGATGATGCAGTCCCAAAGCAAAATGGTCACGATCGTGTGTTGGGACCGCAGGCGGTGAGTAAAACTGATTCAAATATCTCTGCCTCCTTGTTAGTGCGTCCGCCTCCCATGCCGAGACCCAGGTTCGAGCCCCGCTCGGAGCGAGTCGTTGCTGCTGCTGCTCTCATTCAGTTTCAGCCTCGGGATCTGATTCTGAATCATAAATATACGCTGAATCTGACTGTTATTCATGGTTTGTTTTGGATGTTTTTTTTCCTCACGGTAATGTCACAGCTTCCAAACGCTCTCAACACAAAAGCCTACTGGCGCTCGTGATTCTTTAGCTCCGCCCAAACGTCACGCCTCCAGTCGGTCATGTTTTTCCGGGAAAAATCGGTACAGACTATCTTTCTCTTATGAATATAATAAAACTAAAGACTTTTTGGAGTTATGAAGGATGCAGTACTACTCTATAGGTACTCAAAATTAACAGGATATTGAGTGAAAACGAGCATTTCACCCCCCCATTAAACATGTGTCTGCTGTAGTTCAAAGCCCCTGGAAAACTTTCGTTGGCTTGGATGCATTTATCTGTGTGTGTATGTGAGGTAGACCTGGTAAAAGCAGGTGGGCTGTGACCGATGACCCACTAGAAGACAAATGCTTTTAGCAGGAGGGCTGCTGACATTTATGTTTCATGTGGTAATGGACGATGACCCTCAGGGATCAAGGGTCAACCGTGCAGAGAGTCATTCCAGCACAGAGGACAGCAGCTGAAACTTGAGCCAATCAAAACAGAGCGTGCCGCCAATGTGAACTGAACACTAGTTTCTGACATGCTGTAGCCAGTGTTATTTTAATATCATTGATTTACTATTATAGTTTATGTTTATATCTGAAATTTTATTTAATATTTTTTACTTTTTTTTTTACATTTTAGTTATATATATACTGTATATTATTATTATTATTATTATTCAATTACATCATTAAACTACATCATCTGTATTTAATTTTAGTTTATTTAAACTAAACAGAATAAATTAAACGGAAATTAGAAATGTTGCCTTAGCAACTAGTTACAATAAAATAAGCTTAGTGTTTATTTTATTCTACATTACATTTTTGAAAATTATTTTAGTCATATTAATCATTATAACCTTGGATATAGAACTAATCATTAAATAAAATTGTTTAAAAAATGAATGTATTCAAATGAATGTATTCTCAGTATTCATTTCACTTTTAGTGTTTCACAGAAGTAAGAAAGTAATACTGATTTGGAACATTATTAGGATGAGTAAATCATTTTTGACAGAATGTTGACAGAATTTAAGTGAAGTATCCCCTTAAACACAAAAAATGAGACAGACAGAAAGGCAGAGAAAGACAGGCAGATTAAAAGAGGAATTTGGCACTAACAGGGACAAAAGACGGAATGAAGAGGAGAAAGACAGACACAAGCAGTAGAAAAGAGAAGATGGCAAGAAAAACTGCAAACACGCAGAGACAGAGAGAGAGAAGGAGCCAGTAGAGTTTGTTATGTAATGTCCACAAAACACTGAGTAGTGTGATCAAAGGCTTTTGCTGCAGAATGAGGCCTAAAGCTCTCTCTCTCACACACTGCCACTCTCTCTCTCTCTCTCTCTCTCACACACACACACACACACACACAATGCTTTTTGAAAGAAAGTCTTCTTAACATCAAATACAGAGTACTTTACCTCAGAAACATATATGCACTGGATAATAACCCATTGGAAAGGGTCCTCAACAGTTTCTCCTAGACAGCACATTAGAGCAGAAGTAATTGGTAGCCTATGCAACAAAAAAAGCCTAAGTTATCTTCTGACTGAGTGAAGAGGGAAATGTAAAATAGAAATAACCATAGATTGTACATGGTTAGGAAAAAAAACAAATAGGTTTATAAAAGTATAAAAGGGAGGAGAAAATGCTTCCTTATCTCTCATTGCTGACATAAAAGATTGTGAATCCAGTCAAATTCTACAATATCTATATATCACTTGATAGAAAGCTAGGCAAAATCAGCAGATGACAACATGGAAATAATGTGGGTCATGCCATCATCCTCACACTCACAAATGGATTTTACATATTTCTCTTCATCAAATGCACTCTCAGAGATTTCTCTAGTGTGCAGGCACTCTAATGGCAAATTGAGACTTATACATACAGGTGCGTCTCTATGGGGTTCAGGTCTAGGAGTATCCTGGCCAGTTAAGCACACCAACACCATGGTCATTTAACCATCTTTTGGTGCTTTTGGAAGTGTAAGCAGGTGCCACATCCTGCTGGAAAATGAAATCAGCATCTTCACAAAGCTGGTCAGCAGAAGGAAGCATGAAGTGCGCCAAAGATTTTTGGTAAACAGGTGCAGTGACCAGCAAATTACATTGCAAATCAAATAATCCCAAACTGTGGAAACTTAACACTGGATTTAAAGCAGCTTGGTCTATGAGCTTCTCCAGCCTTCCACCAGACTTTAGGACCTTGGTTTCCAAGTTCAATACAAAACTTGCTCTCATCTGAAAAGAGGACTTTGGACCACTGGGCAACAGTCCAATTCTACTTCTCCTTAGCCCAGGTGAGAGTTCAGGAGTGGCTTAACAAGAGGAATATGACAACTGTAGCTAAATTCCTTGACACGTCTGTATGCCTCGAGCCCAGTCTCAGTCCATTCCTTGTGAAGTTCACTCAAATTGTTGAAATTCTTTTGCTTGACAATCCTCTCTCAATCAGTTCTCTCGATTGGTTGTGCATCTTTTTCTTCCACACATTTTCCTTCCACTCAACATTCCGTTAACATGCTAGGATACAGCACTCTGTGACCAGCAAGCTTATTTGACAATGAATATTTGTGGGTTACCCTCCTTGTGAAGGGTCTCAATGATTGTCTTCTGGACAACTGTCATATCAGCAATCTTCCCCATGACTGTGTATCCCAGTGAACCAAACTGAGAGACTATTTTGAAGGCTCAGGAAACCTTTGCAGGTGTTTTGAGTTGATTAGCTGATTGGCATGTCACCATATTCTAATTTGTTGAGTGAATTGGTGGGTCTTTGTTAAATGTGAGCAAAACACATCACAATTAAAAGAACCAAAGACTTAAACTACTTCAGTCTATGTGCATTTATTTAATACATGAGTTTTTTTAGTTTAAAATTTGAAGTTGAATTACTGAAATAAATGAACTTTTCCACAACATTTTAATTTATTGAGATGCACCTGTATATTTGATATCTCCTGCTTCTCTGACATCTTTTTACAAGATTTACAAGAGATCCCACCAATGTCTCAAACTGTAGAACTTTCCCTATTCTCCAAATCTAAGTCAGAGATCTTTACAGAAACTCCTAATGAGAACATGAAGTCTTGTGAAATATGCAAGAGCAACCACTAAGCAATAAAATCATACACTGGAAAGCCACATAACAGAGGAGTGGATACACATAGGCTGACGCTTTCATGTGTGTGGGATTTATGACCATCAGATGCCTTTTCAGACTGTTGAAGAAAGCGACTTTAATAAAATGACAAGTTTCCAGACCATTAAAGTTCTTCAGCCGTCCAGCGATGACTCACAGATCTTGGAAATAAAATGTTTCTATCTAAACCAAGAAAAGTTTGCTGTTTTAAAGTCTTGCGCATAACACTTTTGAAACAACAATGTAACAATGTAAACTTCTGGATGAAACAATTGCATGAGTTTGGGGCAGGACTATCTGGTTTCCTAACCATTGGCAAATTCATCAAATAGTCATTATTTCAGCACATCTGTTTGGTGGTGCAAAAATTCCTCGCCCTTTTATTTGCAGAAAATCTTGCTATTCTCTTTGTCGTTTTTGCTTCACATAAGTTTACAACAGTAGGAATAATATACAGAACTAACAGTGTTTGAAATCATTGACGTCAAACCTGGTGCAACATATCTTGTTGCGCCAGGTTTGAATGTGTGCAAATATAAATGAAATTAAACTAAGCCAATGTTTTTTAGCAAACTACTTTATTCTGTTCCTTGCACACTGTTCAATCAAGTTAAGAGATTTGGGCTACGTCCACTTTTTATTTTCCTCATCTCAATAAATATCTGCCTCCACAAAACTGACACAGAACGATGTAGTATACATGCCAAACCAGCATGTGGCGCTGTAATTCTGCCACAGAGATACACAAAAAATGGAGAAGAAGACTTATGCATAAACCTTGTGCGTGGTATACAAACTAACATGGAACAATGCATTTATTAAAAGACAATCGTTCAGGGTTTGTTCTTGTTTTTGTTGCTGTTAAGTGACATAGCGGTGTCTGACCAGGGGGCAAGGAACTCGACCGGAAGTTGAAGTCGGGTGGGGGCTGCCATCTTTTAGCAGAACTTCACTTGCGTTAGCATTCCCATTGACTCCCATTCAATTTGGTGTCACTTTGACAGCGAATAACTTTACATCTGAGGCATTTAAAGACTCCGTTTGTCCATTATTTATTTCTAAAGATACACGACAATGTATAAAGGGCTCCATTACCTTCTATGTTACATTATGGCCCCGTATAAACAGTTTTTTTTGTTTTTTTCTCATTACCGTACAGACAGGAGGAGAAACTCGCAGGCAATTAACTTAATATGGCATACTGGCGTTCCATTTTAAAATACTATACAAAATAATTAATCAGAATACTTACTCCTGCTCACTCACGACAAAAAAACTCCCCGCTCAAGCTCGCCGTCTCTGCAAGATTAACGATGGCAGTTTGCACGCACAGCCACTTAGAAGACTTACATCTGGCAGACAGGTTGCTGACGTCGTCAAGCTTCGTTTGAGTCTGCGCGTCAGAAACGGAAGTGCTAAAAAACGCTAAAAATGGGCTTCATTTGTCTCAATTGAGTTCCAATGGGGTCGCTGTGTCCATTTCTTTTACTGTCTATGTGTCTGACTAGGGGCGAGACGTGGGCTGATGATGTCATGGTTTCAAAAAAATATCGGTTTCACTCTCCCAAAACACCGGATCTGTGTG
Organism: Carassius gibelio; assembly: GCF_023724105.1. Taxonomy (NCBI): domain Eukaryota; kingdom Metazoa; phylum Chordata; class Actinopteri; order Cypriniformes; family Cyprinidae; genus Carassius; species Carassius gibelio. The sequence goes on from NC_068407.1 coordinate 15,789,935, forward strand.
GACGAAATGCCTATACAATACAAAATTTATGTTTATACAGCGAAACTGTGGACGGGGCCTTAGAATATGCCAACCATTTAAACATTTAAACCAAATGTATTTATATATATTTTATAAAAATATTTTATGGTGCTTTTTTGTTGTTTTTGGAGCCTGATAATACCTGGGCAAATATGTTGTCTGGAAAAGACAACCCTGGTTCACTAGAAAAAAATCTACTGTGGTGACATTTCTGCAAAATAATACATTTCTTTTTGCGCTTTTTCGCAACTTTTGAAGTGAGTGGTGGGGCTCAAATTACCCTGAAACAGTTAAATGTAACAACATTTTATTTTACTGGTTCTTATATGTATTGGGTTGGTTCTTAAATCAATGTCTGCTGAATGGCACTAAAAGATTCATTCTATATTGCATTTAAAAACAACACACCACCTACACACCAATCCTACACTAAACATAAACCATGACGATAACAAAATCAAACATGAGAGAAAAATGCATTTGCTAATACAACCATGTATTTTAGCTTGCTTCGGCAATACTTTTATTGAGTGTTTTGAGTCATTTTTCTTGGGGAATCGAACCTGAGGGCTCCGCATTGCAAAAACAACATTGAGTCCATTCATATTGAGCTGTTTAGCCTAAGTGATGTAAACATGCGCAAGTACACAATATAAACACTACGATAAACAATATAAACACTATTTGTGCAAGAAACTGTCAGAAAATGTATCTTTGTTAATAAATAATTTGCCATGTAATCAGATTTTTTTATATATATTAACATTTTTGTTGTGTTTTACTGCCACTAGTGTTAATTTCGCAATAATATAGCCAGGTAGCGGCATATGTTGTGTTTTACAGAAAAAAAAGAGGATTGGAAGAACATGAGGGTGTGTAAGTGTTTATATAAATTTTTGTTTAACAATTCCATTAGCATGAAGCATTAGAATTTTTGTGCACACAGACTTCAGATCACTCTTAGGCTTACAGAACAGTGAATTGTGTGTAACCACTGCTTCCCACCACTTATCTGTGCTTCGCTTGAATGAAGACTAGTGGTAAATCGCAGCATTAAAGACTGAACCAACAAAACCAGATCACATGTAACAGCAGGAAAAATGAAGATAGCACTCTCAGTCCCTCTGTGAGACCTGTCTCAGGCACATGTGTTTTTATTTACTGACGATCTTCAGACAGACTTCTGGGTCTCGGGGTCATCAATCAAATGTCTTTCAATCCAAACAGAAAAGCAGATGAGAGACAAAGGGAGGAGACAGAGGGGGTGGCGGAAGGAGGGATTGGGAGTTGACCTGGGTCCAAAACCCTCGATAAATCAGGACCAAACAATAACAAGCGCAGCCTAATGTGGCCGGGATAATTCATCAACTCAGCACGAGCTGAGACCGGCCTGCTCAAGCCACTGTGGGAAGATAGGATGTTGCTTATCTGAAAGATGAACTGAGTTCAGTGTGTGTGTGTGTGTGTGTGTGTGCACGTGTGTGGGCACTCATAAAATATAAACTCTCTTCAAAAAGCACCTTAGGTTTGTTTTTACTCAGGTCCTCTTGAAAAGAACCAAACAAGTAGATGGACTAGTGACACTGGCCATAAGGTTACGTTGGGCTACTTTAGGTTTCTCAGTCAACTTAAATACTTTCAGATTTTTGTTTTGTTTTTTAATCTGGAAAACAACAATATTATATTTATTAAAATATTAATTACTGTAAATTGCTTAGCACATCTACCCATCTGTCAGCATTACCTTTGTACGATAACCTGTGATGCCCCAAAAAATGTATGCATATGTGTAAAATTAATTTGGATTCCTCACATGACACATACATGCAAACAAGGAATGAAAACACCTGGTTATTATTATTATTATTATTAGGGCTCAACACCAATGGTGTGGACCCTATTGGAATTGCTATGTTTCTTCTTCTTCTTCTCCAAAGTGAAATACATTTTTGAGGACCTAAACATGCTCCAAAACTCTGTGCACATGTATCAGAACTGGCAATGTACATTTGATATGGGCTTCAGAAGTGGGTGTGGCAAAATGGCTTGATAGCACTACCTGTACACATTCAACAGAGTGCACCTCAAGCTACATTTTACGTACATGTACGGAAATCAGCACACACATGTAAACATGCCATTACCTACAAAAAAAGTATATTTTTTTGTGAAGTTTTTGCAAATTCCCCACCTCGTACTTTTAATTGCCACATTCAGTTTGGTGAGGGTTATCTTAAGGCCTTTGTGACATTAAATTGCGAAGATCTTGAGTTTTCGTCAAAGGGCGTGTCCCTGGTGGCCTGACAATGTTTCGCAATGAAACAAGAAGTTGCTATAAATCAGGCAAGCAATGTCCGATCTGCCCCAAACTTCACACGTTTGATAGGTGTTCTGTCCTGAACACATCTACATGCCCATATCATGTGATGCACTAGCAACACAGTGGAATATGCCATTGTGTGCAAAACGTGTTAGAAACATGATAAAACATGCTAGCAAAACTTACTAAGTGCTAAAGCATGCTATTAAAGCCACCAAACAGTAAGTTGTTGATGGTTTCCAAGATGTTGGTGTGTCCACACGCAGCAACTTCTTTCTCTTCCGTCAGAACAGAGTTTTTATGTTTTTGTCTTGTGAGTCGCAGTATTTTTGTACATCTTCATCTCGTCTACCTGTTGTTAATCTTGCAGCGACAGACTTTGTGTTTATATCAATGATGCTTGGTACTGCAATGCTGTTGCGGTCTGCAAACACTGCTCACCCCTGGTGGAGTTTATGATTATTAAGTGCCGGCTATTCTATCAACCAAGAGAATACACAGCCATACTGCTCGTTGCTGTATACATCCCTCCCAGCTCCAACAACAGCAACAGGAATGTGGCATTAAAAATGAACTGTACCAGCACATCAGTGAGCAGCAGACAACTCACCCAGATGCTTTCCTCATCTTAGCTGGGGATTTCAACCATGCAGACTTAAAGAGTGTGTTCCCAAAAACCCAGAGAGGAGTTTACAAGGGCCTCCCCCTCCACCACCTGGCTGACTTTAGGAGAGCGCACACTCAACATCTTCCTGTGACCATCAATGGTGCAACCGTGGCGAGAGTGAGCAGCACCAAGTTTCTGGGTGTGTACATCACAGAGGACCTCTCCTGGACTGACAACACTGCAGCACTGGCTAAAAAAGCACAGCAGCATCTCTACTTTCTCCACAAACTGAGAAGAGCCAAAGCCCCGGCCCCAATCATGTGAACCTTCTACAAAGGCACCATGGAGAACATCCTAGACTAGCTACCTCACTGTGTTGTATGGCGCCTGCAACACGTCTTGCCGCAAGTCACTTCAAAGCATAGTGAGAGCACCTGAGAAGTTTGTTGGTGTCTCTCTCCCCTCCCTCCAGGACATTTATGGAACCCGTCTCACTCGCAAAGCCCTCTGCACCGCAGGTGATCCCACCCACCCGTCACACAGCTTCTTCAGCCTGTTGCCATCAGGGAGGAGACTGCGGAGCCTCCAGGCCAGGACCAGCAGACTGTAGGACAGCTTCATTCATCAGGCTGTCAGGAAGCTGAACTGCCCCCCTGCCCCCTATTTTGTCCCAGGCACCACTGAACTCTGAACTCCCTCCACTGAACTCCTTCCCCTAACTTCACATGTTTGGTAAGAGTCCTGGCCTGAAAACTTTTACATGCCAATATACAGTTATAATTTATAGTGCCATCTGTTGGCAACAGCACATTTTATGTTTTACACTAACTCAAACATACCATGTTCAATCTGCACCAAATTTCACAGATTTGATAAAAGTCCTGGTCTGAAGACATCTACACGCCAACGTTCAGTTACAGTTATAGCATATATAAAAATCTACAACATTGAAATATTTCTGTCATTTCTTCAATTTGACAAACACAAAGATGTTAATAAAACAAAGATTGTTGGCATATGTTTAACAAGAAAATGCTATAGTATTTTGTATTCTAACTACTTTAAAATGTAACATTTAATTAAATTTGTTACTTACTCTTTGTAACTATTTGCTAATTTTTTCTAGCTCTCAGTCCATCAAGTGTTTATCTTGAAGGAATGTATTAAATTGTATACAACAGGATTTTCAGGAAAGTTTTGATCATAGTTATAACTTAAATTCATGTGTCTTATATAATACAGAAGGTTTTATAGGGGTAAAGTAAAAGAGTCCCCGTTTTCTGATATTCATGCCACACATACACTCACCATATTTCAAGTTGCAGGTAAAGTGGTCTCCTGAGAGTCATGACAGGGTTGGATTGAAGGTCTATGAGTGTGTAGACAGGGAATGAGCAATCAATACAGACCCATTACGCAGAGGTAGGTGTAGGAGTGTGTGTGTGTGTGTGTGTGTGGCTGTTTATTCGAGTCCACATCAATATTTTTCATCCTTTCTCAATATCCTGTTCTTTTTCTTTCTCTCTCTCTCTCTCTCCCTCTATCTTCCTCTGTTTAGTTTTCCTCACATTACCTATTTTCCCTCTACTTTAATTCCCCTCTCTTTTTCTGCCATATTCCTCCATGTTCTTCCCTTGTTAGGCCACTCTCTGCTTATACATCTGCAGATTGAGTTCTTGTGACTTCACACTCTTATAACTTTAGTGAGGGAAGCCTGTCAAAAACATTGTAAAAAAATAAATAAAAAATAATTAAAAAGTTGTTAAGTTAAAATTAAAAAGAAATTCTGCTGTTTGGGTTTAAATAAAATAAAACAAAATAAAAAAAGTACAAGGTACTAAAATTACTACTATTACTACTACTATCACTACTACTAATAATAATAATAATTAACCATAAAAACAGGTAACACTTTATTTTGATTGTCCCTTTTGAGCATTCTGTTGAAAATAAGTAACTCTGCACCTTCATCTCAATTAACTCTTATTAGAGTATTAGTAGAATGTCTGCTTAATATCTGCTAAAAATTTATTGTGATGGTCTCCCAACAGACATTCAACTGACTATAAGTAAGTTTGTAAGTACGTGTCAAATTATTCAAACCCTAACCTACTTATACTGTACTAACGCCCTAATTAGAGTTAGTAGATATGTAGGTGAAATTTTACTTGTAGTCAACAGAATGTGTTAAAGAGACCATCAAAATAAAGTGAATCCTAACAATATTTTTGTTACTTGAACCCTCAGACAACACTTCTCATTTCCATTTAGTTTAACTTTAACTACTCAACCCAATGGAACTCAAATTTATAAATAAAAAGTATAACAATAATTAGATAATTAATTTGAATACACACGGCATCCTAGCTTTCCTCATCTACTTTGTACTTTGTGATCAACAAACAAGAGCTGCATGATAAATCGCGTGTAATTGTCATGCTCATCCCATCAGTAAAGCCGGTTCTGTGATTAATAGTACCAGTAAATCTCCATCACGTGCTTTCAGATGGAAATTATTCAGATGCATTTAATACACTGAGCTGTAGATAACTGACATATTATGAATGCAATATTGCATAGCTTATCACTGTTAGTGTTAGTATTGATGCCAATTCTGTTTTTGTTAATACAGCACATAGCATTAGTCAACTAAATGAATGTAACATGGCAAAGATGAATGCACTTTTGGAAGTTAAAAGCAAGGGAAATGTCATTTTGAAATTTCTGTGGTCTAATGTGATGTTGTTCATGTTCTTGTTCTTGAAGAAATTGTATTTTATTGCTGTAATTAATTTAAAGCATTAACAAGATGACCTGTTGAATTCATTTTGGAAGCAATGACTGATGTTTTTTTAGTCCAGTGCCTGTATATAGGTATTGATTATGATATAATATAATTAGTATTGACCAAGTTTCGAGGCTGTCATATGTGGATCAACTTACTATGTTCTGTATTTTTATCAGTTTCAATATGAAAAATTACTTTAATATTGATTCAATGGATTTGTTGCATTTTGAGAAGAAAAAAAAAAGTATAATGGATTTACTGTTTTTCTTCATGCTTGAAAGAATTTGTCAAGCATACAGTGACATATCCACCTGAGCAGATAAAATACACAGAATGTTATTATAAGTAGAAATTGAATCATTATATACTTCTCCCTTGAATGGTAATGACATTTCAGAATTTCTAAAACCTTAAAGTTACATTTTAACCATTGAAATGTAATGGTTTCATATCTAAACTCGGTCATGTTCTGAGCTCAATCTGTCAAAGATAACATTGCATTACTGTGAAGCAGAGATAACCTTTGACCTTTGAACTGTGGCATGCTGGTATCTGAGCCTCACGGTGATCATATCAGAAGCTTTTTGGGTCGTTTTGCTGAAGTTGTTTACATGTTTGCAGCTTTTTTTTCTGATCACCTGGCTTATCCTTACATATATAATCTCTTAACAAAGTAGATACTGATTTTTTTTTTTTTTACAATCCCACTCATAGCTATGTTATTCGGGTATGTAAATATAGCTAATTATTCATCTGTTTTATTGTCCACAAAGTTAAAACCACAAGTCTGATCCTTTACAAACATAACAGGCAATCCTTAACAAGCTGTCAGCACAGACAGACAAGAAATGGAAACAAGATGATGGCCAGTAAAAGGTATTCACTTTAATTTCGATGAGGGATGTGTATCATGCTCACAATCACATTTGCAACACAATGTGAGATTGTGCTTCGTCCATGGAAGGACTGGTCAAGATATTCACCAAATACTGCCGCATTCTCAATTTACAAGGCACTCTCGGAAATTTCCTCTATTAAAATTTTTACAACCTCTAAAATGTGGCAACACAACAATCAGTCTCAGTCTTCATCCGAACAAGAGCAACAAACAAGGAACTAAAATAAAGGTACCTTTTTCCCTTAAAGCAAACGAAGTGGTTTTGGAAAGTCTGCAACTTGTTTGATCTGAATTAAACCTCAGTGGTTTATGATGCCTTTACTCAGTTGCAAAACACTTTATTACGGTATATACTGAATTTGAAATAGCGCTTTGCTGTCTTAAGAAAGTAAATAAACCAAACAAAGGTCTTTCTATGGAGATTTAAACAGCAAGACTGAATCCACAGATCTGATCTTCTGACCATATCCAATTTTTTGTCCCATCTGTTTGCAATCACTAAGACTATCCAACTGTGTTTACAGTATAGGGCTACACAGCCCAAATGGATCTCTCCTTTTAGTATGCAATGCAGAGTCAGGAGCCAAGAGCTGATTCTTGTTTAGAAGTGGTTTCTTGTAGTTTCCAAAATAAATAAATAAATATATATATATATATATATATATATATATTATCAGTTTAAATCAGTCTGATGGCTCACTTACTGACTGAGCTGGTCTGAGAGGTTCTAACTCTATGAATGCTGTCATTTTTTTCCTCATGTCAAATGGAAAATAAATCTAATAATTTATATATATATATATATATATATATATATATATATATATATATATATATATATTACAGTAACCCCTACCCTAAAACAAACCTATATTGTTGCGTAGTAGACGTGAGATAAAAACATATTTCATGTAGCAACCATGCAACTCCATTTCCAAATCTTTGAGTTATTTTATTGAGCGTTGTGACCCCAGCAGTCCACAGTGCAGTTTTGTACCAGTTGAGCTATACTGAGCAAGTTTACAATGTCATAAAAGCCATTCATATGGATCTGGTAATGTGACACAAACTTGAAAATGTATAAGTTTACAAATCAAGCACGGTAGTAAAAGTGTTGAAATCACAATAGAATTGTGCACAGAAACGTACAAAAAATAATTATTGATTAATTAATAATCTGCCGCTGTATTCATAATTTGTGTGAAAAAATTAGTGTTATACTGCTACTATTGTTCATTTTAACTGTTCACTACAGTCATGTATTGAGGCTGACAGTGCAGAATGACTCATTTCTGCAGCTTGGTTTCAATAACTTGTTTTACTGAAGAGAAACTTTTGAAAATTACAGTAGTGCATCGAAAAATCTGAACAGATGGAAGGAAAATTTGAGTCCACACGATGAGACCACTTTTAAAAAAATAGTAAAGAAATTGTTACATTGTTGATCCATGTCATAAAACCAGTCTCAATGTTTTATTGCCAAATCTGAACTTTTTTTGAACAAAATTATGTTGTTTCTCACAGAGATTTTGGAATGTAGCATTCAATAATTATTACTTTGTGCTTTGCATACTTTTCAAAAAATGCCTCTTGTTTGACAAACGAAGAACTAAACTCATACAATATAGTTTAGAAATGACACATGGTTCATGTTTAGACAAACTATCCCTTTAAATATCTAGTTTGCTGTTTCTCAGTCTGTTGCGGTGCCTAAATTCTCTGCAGCTCAACCGCTGTTTGTATCTCTGTTATCTGTCCTCAATGTGTCTTTGTCCCTCTCTATTCTTCACCCTCTTTTCTCTCATCTTTTGCCTCTTTGTATGTGTTCATGTTGTTCCTCTGTCTCGGTGTAAGCTTAGAACACTGGGAAGAGCGCTCTGTCTGTAGCACACTGCTCTTATTGTGAATATTCCCCTGGTATCGTGCCAAACCCATAGAAACCTAATCGCTCTAGCAGAGAGCCCACTACTGAAGGACTGTGGGTAGGGAGGCAGTTAAGTGATTATCCGAGCGCAGTTGAGACTGTGCGCTGCAAAGCCTCGTTTGATTGGCCAGAGACGCTTTTTGGTTTTCATTGCTTTTTTCCAGATTTGATTTTTATTTTAGACAGTGGTATAGAGCAATCTTGGCACCTCCATGCTATTTCGTAACAACTGCTAAAGGCATTTCCCGGACACAATAACAGTCCTCTGTCTCCACAACATCATCCGATTTTCATTTCTCTTATAACATCTGTAAAGAAGAATACAAGTATTATTTAGTTATATCTGAATGAATGTGATTCATTCGTTGCCCAATTTTCAAAGAGTGTGGCACATCTTGGATCTTTGTTGTATGTGTACTATATGAACAGCAAAAGATGAGATCAGATTTTTTTTCCACATCTTCAGATGTGGTTGTAAATAAAATATGTACCTGATAAATAGTTAAATATCTGATCTATCGGAAAACACACACACACAAATCTAATTCTCCTCTTAATTTAAAAATCATCAATGTTATGTAACAACACAGGCTCAGTCTGGTCCAAAATAATCACTCAGCACTGAGGCAAGGTATTTTGCACATAATGTAAATTGGTTTTAAACAAGAAATACATAAATACACAATATATAAGCAGTGTTGGGGAAAGTTACTTTTAAAAGTAATGCATTGCAATATCGTGTTACTGCCTAAAAAGCAACTAATTACATTACTTATTTACTTTTTAGGGAAAGTAATGCATTACGTTACTTTTGAGTTACTTTTTAAATCTGGGCAGGGCTTGCTTGTTTGCTTTTAATATCTAAAGTTCTTCTTTTACAGATGTAAAAGCCATCTCATACCAAAAGTGAAATGAGTATGCCTCAGGTTATATAAAGGAAATGAAATTCATGTCTGTACAGTAGAGGGCACAGCTCAAACAAATTGTATGAAGAATAAGAAACAGGAGAAGAAAGTTCTACACTATTCAGAAATAACAAAAAACGAAACACAAATGTGTCCTTTTTGCTTAGTATGGTAAATTTACCATTTACCATTTATGGTTAGATTGGATCATCGAAGATCAGTAGCAAAGACAATGGATAAAAAAATGGGATTGAATACATAAATTATATTAACATATTTTAATTATTGCAGGCTTGACAGTTTGCATTTGACAGTTTTTATTAATTTTGAGGAATACTGTATCTGTTTTTGTGCATTTGAGATGAGTAAATACATGTTCATATTTAGTCTAGAACTGTACAGTAGTACAGTACAGTAGCATTGTGTCCACACAGCACGCACAACGCCTCTGCACTTACTCCCCATTTCTCTCAACATGGCAACAGAAGAGCTGTCATTCAATACATGGGAAACAAAGTAACTGGCATTTCTTATTTGAAAAAGTAACATGAAAAATGCTTTACTAGCTACTAAAAATGTAATCTGATTACATAACTTGCGTTACTTGCACAACCAACACTGTACATAATGGTTTTACACTGTGACTCCATAATTGAAAACTTAAATATATATTCAAAATATATATGTGGGGAATTTGTAAAAAATGTCTAATGTGTGTACAACATAACATACTCTATAAACAGCTCTTGGTTTATTTTCCATTTGACATGAGGAAAACAAATGAGAGCATTCATTGAGTTAGACACTCTCAGACCAGTTCAGTCAGTAAGTGAGCCATCAGACTGATTTAAACTGATAATTCATGTAAATTTGTCTTTACCTTTTAATGCCACTCACTGGACATTTCCAAATTTTCATGATATAGTATGTGAAGCAAAATTATTGTGTATACCCAAGATGCAAAAAAATGAAATCAAGAAAAAGAAACAGAAACACCTACTAGCAACCAACAGCACAATGATTTTCTTTTTTAACTTAACAGCTGTCAGTTTGAACAGCCTTCATATAATATATAATACATATATTTTTTACAGAATCTATGTATGGCATTTCCTCTTGGACATAATATACATAATAATCCAAATGCTTTCATCATAAGCAGAAAACAAAGTGAACTAATATTTCAATGTCCTAGTTGTCTTTCCTTACAAAAAAAAAAAAAAAATTACAGCATTGTTCATTTTCAAATGATCTTAACATACTGATTGTATTTGCAGTGTTTGGCATAAGTATTGATCTATTTTGCTACTCACCATGTTTCTGCTACTGCTATTAAATAACTGTTTCATCTGTAGCTTTTGCATTACATCTTTAACAGGGGAGCGGAAAGGGCTTGAATGAAGAAACAGTAACATTTTGCTGCCGTTGTCATTATACTGTATGACGTGGTACAGTTGGAACCAAGCTGGATCGCGGCCCGATATGTGAGATCCCCTGATGTACTGTATATATGCATATCCAAGACTCTCTTCTACTACACATTTGCTAACGAAGAACCCATAACTCTATACGATGACAGTTTTCATTCACAACTGAATGGATTGGGCAGCGCGACGAGTTAGTTAGGACTAATGGCTTCACACTTTGATTTATGTAAACAGATATTTTAAACACACAATGGCCTATACCTAGGAAGTGAACACTTGAAGGCAGTATTAAATGTCCATTTAATCAAAGAGTAAGAAGCAATAAAGACTGTGGCTTTAAGAGCATACAGCGGAGCTGTGCTGCAAAAGAGTGTGTGTGTTGTTACAATGAGAGTCTTGCTGCTCGGGAATGGCAAAGAAATGTGTTTACGTTTACTGCTGCCAAGATCCTGTCAGGAGCAGATCCAGAAATCCAGAAAGCAGGAGCAAACTATATTGTACACTATATTACACAACACTGCAGTGCAATACACATACTACACAATACACTGCACTACATATGTTTATATTATTCAAGACTCCTTCCTGGACAATATATTATACTACAATGTAGCTCCTTTCACATTACACTACACAACTGCACATAACACTGCACTATAAACTGGAGTACATTACAACTCCCCCTGTACACACATTAATCTACACTACTATATAACACACTTTAACGGCTTTGTAGCAACTCCCTCTGCTACACCAAACTATTCTACAGACATTCCAGGATCACTGGAAAAACAGGCCGGTGGTGACATTTCGGCGAAATAAAATTATGTTTTTTATTGAATGTTTCACATTCAAATTTCAAAACAGATTAAGTTAATTTGGCAACATTTTATGTCAGATGTTGTAGGTATTGTGCAAGTTTAGAAGCAAAATGTCCAGTAAGAGCCGAGGCACCTAAAGGTTAGTGCTCTTTTGCCTTTATATACAGTAACACCCTAAACCTAACCGACAGTGTTAACTAAAGCAAACATGACATTAAAACGTATTTGCTGACACAACCATTCCATTTTATCTTGTCTACAAAGTGCCAAGTTATGTGACTCTTGAGTTCTTTTGCAAGTGCAGTGCTATACCATGTGAGCTACCGAGCAAGTTTACTACATCAGAAAAGCCATATATACAGTACAGAGCTGGTAATGTGGTGCCAGTGTAGCAATATATTAGTTTACAACAAATCATGCAATGTGTTTTGATGTCATAACATAGTATTGTGCAAGGAACCATGCAAACTAAATCTGCAATTTAATTATAATTTGTAATAATACAAAATGAAAATTTGCAGAAAAATAATAAAAGTTCTTGGTCTTAATGTATACAGCAACTGGTGATCACTTCAGCTGGAAACTGCAGTAAATTTTAATATACAACAGGTACATTTTTCCAATGAGCCTATGTTATTGAGAGACTAATACTATATACAGTATATATGGTTATTCACATTATCCTATACTACTTTAAACCTATCTTCAGTATTACTACACTTCACTAAAGTCCCCAATGTTAACTAAAATAGAGCTAAACCTTTATCTTCCTGTTAAAACGTTTTGTTTTTGTTTTTTGGCCATGTATTATTGCAATTAATTAATATTCAGATACTGAAAATGGACATTAGTCAAACATATGAGGCATGTATCAGCACACAGCATTAAACAGACAATGCTCCAGCATTCGTAATGTGCAATCTTGGATGTAGGCCTAGGTCTAGCAAAACACCACAACATTTACTGCCATGAAACAGCAATCACAAGATAGGATGAAAAATCCTTAATGTAATGTAATGTAATGTAATAATACCTCCGAAAATACACACAAAATTGATACAAATGTGTCTGGCAGGCGGCATAAATTTTGTTTGTGGGGATCCCACCAGCACTGAGTTGGGTGTTAGACTGATACTGTGGACTGAATCCAAGCCAAACCAACACATCTGATTTTAACAGACCACATATCGCATCTGACAGCTCACATGATCAGAGAAGAAGACCACTCTGAAAGGGTGAAGACATGGGTTAAATCAGTGTTAAACGGATGTTTGTGATTCCCATTTTCTTATCCTATAAACCACAATGTTTGATTTTTGTTGACATTTACTGAGTTTAAGAGGCTTGTTGTCAGGCCTGTTTGAAATTATTCAATTTTGACTTAATTGAAGAGCTCTGCAGACAAATCAAAACACTGAAATGCGTGTATTGTACTGCGATGGGTCCAGCGAGGGCTACAGTAGTTCTATTACAGCAAATGAGTAAGGTAGTAAATTTCTACCTTAAGTATATATGTGGGACATTTAGACCAAGAATGAAAATAAAAAGCACATAACATACTTCTTACAGCATATTTCTTGTGCCATGTTTTGCTTGTTAACATTTTGGCTTTTATTTCCTTCTACTCAATCTACTTAAGAAACAGAAAGTCATCTGTGGTCGGACATTTTTCATTCTTGAATCTATGAATAGTGGCCTTAGAATACATTGTTTAGATTAATGTTCACAGCAAAAATTCACTCTTAGACTACGTTCACACTGCAGGCTGAAATGACCCAATTCTGATTTTTTTGCCCCTATGCGACCTGTATCTGATCTTTTCATGACAGTCTGAACAACACAGATCCGATCTTTTCAAATGTGACCCAGGTCACTTGGTTATGTGGTCCTGAATCCGATACGTATCCGATCTTTTGAAATGCGACCTCCGTCTGAACGGCCAGGCCACATGTATCTGACCTGTATGTCATTGATACGCTACAAACGTCATAATTCTGCGTTGAAGTAGGCGGGAACGAGAAGAGCACCTCACATCAGTATCCCACCAATCCTGGCTGTGAGTCGACTCCGCACCCACACGTTTCTCTGTACCGACGTTGCTAACACTGCTCCACAAAACGCCATGGCCAAAAGCCTTGCTCTCCTCCTTCTTTTTAATTTTCTTCTTAAAACGAGAAGATTGTAATTTTGCTGGCTCCGTTGGGAAAATCACATTAATATTGCAAAAAGAGCTCCGCTGTTGACTACACTGTTGTTGACATCCATGTTTAACGTTAGCTACTTCCGCAAACAACTAGTGATGTCGTTCACTGTTGAGTAGCCTACTCTTCTGCGCATGCAGGTCACTTCTGGGTCCTTTCACGTTCACACAAGAGATCACAAAAGGTCGCATTTAATTGGAAATGTGAACGGCCTTGCAAAAAAAACGATTTTTTTCAAAAAATCGGAATTGAGCATTAAGCCCTGCAGTGTGAACGCAGCCTTAGTTCATCAAAATACCTATAAATGAGATTTCTGTTATTATTCGTGCTATTCCAAATGTGTATGACTTTTTCTCTTCTTTGTGTTCTTTCTTCACATTACAAAGAAGAAACAGAAGCCAAACAGTTTGGAATGTCTTGGGGGTGAGTAAATAATGACAGAAGTTAAATTTTTGGGGATCTCACATTTATGATACAACACTGAAATAACTTGAACCATTAGTGAACCAATGAGGCAGAAGTGAAACTTTGAACTTTGAGTTGTTGACTTGAGAACACCTGCAATCGGATCAGTTTGATTCGAGAATAAAACGTTCAGTTTGATTTGTGAACCAATTCAACTGGTTCACTGGAAAGGTTCACTGGACAGGTGCATCTCAGAGGGGCTGGTGATTTCATCAGTTCAGCGAGGAACAATGTTTTTAAGAAATGTGGTGAAAGAAGAATGATACTATGCTTTGGAGTGAAGTAAAGTAAAAGTTTACCAAAATAAAAATACTCTGATAAAGTACAGATGCTTGAAAGATGTATTTAAGTACAGTGACAAAGTCTATAATAACGAGAGAACCATTAGCATTTCATTTCATCACAGTGGCAAACTGACTAATGCTTAACATGCCTACAAATCAGTTTACGGCTGAAAGAGCATCCAGAGATTGCAGCTGTTTTGCCACACAACACAAAGCAGGAGCACATTTGACAGCAATTACAGCTGAAGTTTTCTGTGAGTAAGTCTTTATCAGTGGTCCATATCCTGACAATGGAATTTTCATCCATTCTGCTCAGCCAGATTGCTCAAGATGGATAAAGCTGGATGAGGATCAGTGACTGTTAAAAGGAACAAGTCATTCCTCACATTGACTGGCCGAAGGTCTGAGCGTTGTGTTTTACTCTCACAGAAAAGCATCTCTTAATCAGGTTTTTGTCACCAGTTAGAACATCACTTAGAAATGATGTTTTCAGGGTGATGTGGTCCATTGCCGCAATGCCATTCTTCATGCCCCAAACATTCAATGTTAGTTTCATTACACCCTTTCTTTCCAGATTATTCCATTATTGAATACATGATTATTTATTCGTCAGTATGCACTTTCAAACTCACTTCAAAGTATCATGGCAGTATCATGTAATTTATTTTTACAGCCTTACATCGGTTGCACTTTATTTTACAGTACGTGTACTTACATGTACTTATAGTGTACTTACAGTGTATTTATCTAAGAAAGTTCTGGTAATACAAGGTAACTACATGGAGTAGGGTTAGGTTTAGGGGTAGGTTCAGGGTTAGTACCTAGTTATTACATAGTTATTGTACTTACTATAATAAGTACATATTATGTACACAAGGAACAGGACTGTAAAATAAAGTTCTACTCTTACATCTCAAATGATATAAGTAATTAAATAATAGATTTCCATTTTATAATAATTTTAGATGAATACATTTGACTGGAAATGACGGAAATAAATATGTTCTGTTTACATACAACATTTAGCTTAATTTTCTCAGAGGATTTTTTATTTTATTATTTGCCTTCCTTGCCTTTGGTTAAAAGTAGTGCTGCAATTATTGCTTGTGGTGGAAATGACACCACAGTTAAAGGGACAGTCATCATTTGTCATTTTTGTATAATAGATATTAAAACATTTTATTTATTTACATTTTAATTATGTCACTCTTTGTTTATCAGTAATCATTTTATATTAAAGTAATTATGTAATAACTTAAGTAATAATGTAATAACTAGTTAGCTACTAGTTTTATTGTTTATGATCAAAAATAACGCCACTATACAAAATAAATGATTAGGGGTTTACATAATCTAGACATGTGCTTGACAGGTTTCACAACATTTATCTAAATATTAAAAACATAAGAACATATTGGCATTGTGTGGTTGTACACAAGCATTATTCAATCTGTTGACAATGTAAGTATTGCACCTATTAAATGTAGCTGTCAGTTCCAAATATTGACTGTGTAAAAGAATCAGAGAAGTCTTTAACTCTAATTAAAACACTAATCATACAACAAGCATCCTGATATTTTAGGCAGTGTCTGTAAATTCTTTTGTGAACAAAAATGTGCATTGAGCTGCCATAAAGAGTTCCAAATCAATAACATGAGAAGAAGGATTTCTGGGGAGTTTCCAGGCTGCATTCCTCCCACTGATCAAACAGATTGGGATGTTACTGGTTGTGTGTCTCTTGTTCATGTTTGCTGGAAAACAAGTGACATTAGCTTGTTCCAGCTGTCGCAGCTGGTTAGGCATTGGGCTGATGCCATGATACTGAAATTAGCCATCAACAGGGATCATATTAACTGTCCAGCAAAATACCAGATAAGCATGAAGCAGATTCCAAGCTTCATTACATCCATAAACCTGACTTTGTGACTGCAGATCCCAAAGGAGTTATTGCATACATTTCTCTGTCTTGTTTCTATAATGTATCTTTCTTTTCTCTTCTATTTCTCTTTTAATCTTCAGTGACAGGATTACTCACTCTGTTCATGGGCTCATGTGACCTTTAACCTCGCTTCCCTACTCACTGGCGATTTTGTTTCCTGTTTACCGTGCTAGACCGACTCCGGGTTTCTAACTTTCCTCTGTATCTCTCCCTCTCCTTTTTTTACAATCTTCAAAAGGGCCTCCATCAAGACAAAACTGACGAACAAAGCAGAAGAATTGTGAGAAACAGCTCCAGCTTTGAGCATTAAGCATTACTTATTAATAGCTCCACTTCTTCCAGCTGCTCTCACCAAAAACACGCACATATTTGATCATAGACAACCCTAAAATGAACCCGTTTATAAAAAATACAAATTAAAAAACGCCCAATCCCTTTCTCATTCTGCACTGGAGGGTGGGAAATTACATAGGACTGGTCTGTGGCTTCTACTAATAACTGGCTAAGGGAAATAACACTATAATGCAGTGTTGAGTACTCGAGACTCGGACTCGGTCTAAAGACCATATTTTAATGGTCTTGGTCTTGTCATGGACTTGTGTGCATTTTGACTCGGTACTGACTCGGACTCGAACATATTAGGAATCGGGACTTATTCCCGAGTCCACTCGTGTCCCAATCAAAATATTTAATGATTATTACTGTATGTTAATATTTCTTTAAATTGATATATGATTGTAGGGCCCTATGATTTCCGCGATGCAGAAAACGTGGACGGAATCGCGGAAACCAGTCATACTGTAAAAACGGAATTTACAGTTTAACGCGGAATGTCACAGAATTTTGAATGAATTAACCAAAAGTAGATCATTGCACTTACATCAAACCACAATATGGAATAGTGCCTGTAAATATTAAGCCGTAAAAGTCTATTTACGTATGAATCCTGCATGTTATGCGTGTCTGTGTTAATGAATGGAGCAGAAGCGCGTCTTCGTTTATTACACACGGAAGCGCGCGTGACGCTCGCAGTGATTTCGGTATCTGCTGTCTCATTAAATGAGGATGGGAAAACATGAACAACATCTCCAGAACTACTCGGAGAGTCATTTAATGAGCATTTGACCATTTGATCTGAGTAAAACTAGCGTCATATCACAAACACAGAACTGTTAAGGTATTGACGGTATTTGCCAGAAATGTATTATATTGTTCAGCAGAATCTACATAGCCTACTACTACTACTACTACTACTACTACTAAAATGAAACAAACATAATTTTTTTAAGGAACAATCATACAACATTTCGTCCATGTTTTGTTTTTAATGGTAAATCCCGTTTACCAAAAAATAAAGTTTGCTTAATTTTAAATAATTAAAAGAAAAATTTAATGATTTTTTTTAATGTCTTCATTTGATAACAAGAAACATGTAAAAACACAACAGAATTTCTGAGGAGAAAAAAATGCATAAGGCTATTTAAAAAAAAAAAAAAAGGGATAAATTAAGTTGTTTTATGCATTTAAATAATTAGACATGCTAGAACACAGATTTAGGTAACAATAAAACATATGGTGAAGAAAAAAGAAAACATTTCATAGGGCCATAAACATCATTTTTGTTAAACTTTTTAATAAATTGTTGTGAAAATGTATGTTATGATTTTATTTAATTAGACATGCTTTTTTATACAATTAAATTTAACCATTAAAAAGGATTTGAGAAAAATTAAAACAGAAAAAAAAAATTAATCCAGAAAAATTTAAACGAAATTTGGTAAAAATTAAATGGAATTTGGGAAAACATAAAACACAGTTTTCATAGGGCCCTATGATTGACATGTTCAATGATTGGTGATTTTCTTGTGACGTGAGATGTTAGTGAAACCCCCACCGAACCCCCAACTGCTCCCCGGGTGCTGCAGCATAAATGGCTGCCCACTGCTGTGTTCCTGTTCACTGCCGTGTGTGTGCACTTTGGATGGATAAAATGCAGATCACAAAATCTGTTTATGTACTGTATGGTCACTCCAGAATGTATGTTACTTCAGTTTATTAAAGTAAATAAAATACAGTGAACATGCCATGTTATATTTTATATACTGTTTGAGTATGGTACCAATTTTATTGTTTCCACCAAACATACTCTTTACATATTCTTGAAGATTTCTTTAGGTCTTGTCTCAGGCCCAATTTCTCCATACTCTATATGGACTCTGACTCGAATGAGCTGGTCTTGACTACAACACTGCTATATTGTAAAGGTTTATTTGCGGTTTGATACTTCTCAAAATGAATGAATCAAGCAGATATCAGTGTTCAATAGGGACCACAAATGCATTGAATTAATTTTGATTGCATAATGACTTAATTAATTATATTATGGTTAATCGTACAGTTTTAGTTCATATATTATTCATACATATATAATAAGCAAAACAATTATTTTGGACAATACAACTGCAGTAACTTGGTTCAGTAAATGCAGAGAGAGGACACTTTAGACTGAGGAATTCAAGAGTTTAATACTGATTAGACATGAGCAAAACGAAATTGGTTTTAGGCCACCTTTACCTGCAGTCTGAATGTAGCCATTTCGGCTGTTTGATTAAAAATGACTTTGATAATATTTCAAAACATGCCTCAAGACAACTGTATTACGATCAGTTCCATCAATAGTGCTCCATCTAGCCATTTTTTTTTATTATTATTTATTGTTTTTACCTCAGTAACGTTCTGTATGTATGGGAATGTTGAGCAATGTTGGCCTATGGACACAGTTATAACCTCAAAGATCCATTTCACCATGGATTTAAGTGGTTTAAATGGTTTAAAATTTGGTCCCTTACCATCTTATCAAACATTGTAAGAAAGGCCACCCCCCGAAAGAGAACTCTTCCGAACCCTCCCGCCTGCACCTCGTCTAAGGACTTTGTGGATATATGTGTGTGAACTAATCGTAATTACATTTACCTCATTTATTGTATGATAAGTTCATGAGAGAAATTAATAACCACTACAGCAGCATTCTGCCTAAATGTTTACATTGTTCACCTGACATGAGCTAGGCACATAGTGCAGTATTGCGATCATATTTAGAATGTTGATTCGTATTTGTATCTACTGTATATTATATTTATATTGTATACTTCATGTTAAGTTCTCTAATATATCATTTACAAGGCGGTTACTTATGAGTATTAAAGTACTGCTACAAAGTTCTGTTAATGTATATTTATTAATTTATTTATATTTGTATACTGTTTTATATTTACAGAACCACACACATCTTTGCACAATAAATCACCCTGAAGTACATTCCTGGTGTGAGACCTAATGTTCTGACAGGACATCCTGTAGCCGTTCAATGAATCCGAACCAGGGTTAGACAAGAGTAGTCAGCAGATTTTTTTTAAATCCACTGATTTAATATGCATGGATTACTGCATGGATATTGCATATTGCATGGATAGGGCCTCTAGAAGGACATTGCCTGCACTGGAAAAAAAACAATAAGTAGATTTACTTAATTTTTATTTTGCAAGTTTCTGCACACATACTTTTAAGTAAAATATAAGTATTGCATTACAGTAAGTCTAATCTACTTATCTAAGTTAGGTACATTTAGCAAAGGAATTGAGTAAATTTAACATGGTCAGTTAGAGTTTGATGAGTAATATCTATGCATTTTTTTTTTTAAATTGACAATGACCTCAAAATAGCCCAATTATTTGACCAATAACATAAAATAACCAAAATAGCTTAAACAAATTTTTGACATATATTAGTATATTTGTAATATACTGTGCACATGAATATTATTTCATATATGCATAAGAAATCTGTGAAGTGTGAATAAAACCATTCAATTTCAGATGGAGAGAATTGTGTGTTTTCCCGTGGGAGTGCTTTAGTTTTGACCAGTGGCTCGACAGGCAACACAACAGACAGGCTCAATATTCTCTATAGATGTACAATGCAGCACCTGAGACCACAAGCCTTGTCCTATTGACTATTTCCGCGTCTTTCCCCGCCCAATGCTTCCCAAAGAGAGCATAAGGAGCGGAAGGGAGGCACTGCCTTTGGAAACATGCCCTATCACACTGAGAGGACCACAAGCATCCATCAGAGTGATAACGCTGATGAACAGCAGGCGACAGACGTGTCTAGAGACCCCTGAGGAAGTGTTACTATTTATTCCAGGGTGTAAGATATAGAATTTCACACCCGAAAGGAAACTATAAATATTTCAAGATGTGATGTGTTATGATGTAAAACAGACTGTGTGCTGCCTCTGAGGAATTTTTCAGATTTTGCTTCATATGCTGCAGATTTGTCTTTCAGACTAACGTTTACGGAATAAATTATGGCAAGATAAAATCTCGTGCTCTGATAACCACTATAACGTAAAAGTACTGTACTGGCTAACTTTTACATTTTAAATTTTTTATTTATTTCAAATGAATATCTCTTTACCTTGATATGCAGCCTATTACATGATAATATCAATGTAATAACAACAAATAGGCAGAATTATGGAATATTTTTTTGAAATCTTCATTTTATGAATATAGTCACAACTAGAGTGTTGTTGTACAGTATTGGAGTGCTGTATGAGGACCACAACTATCAGTATTTTATTAGCAAATTTTCCCTCATTAAAAAGTATTACACAAAAATGAATGAACAGTACTTAAACACAAATGAATAGAACTTGTACATAAACATGCACACTGTCAAACCCCTGAACAATGAACAATGTGTGATAAAATCAGTAACATGCAATTTGAACTGGAATCAAATGTCACTTAATATGTTGTTTTCCTTAATCCTCACAAACTTGTTCCATGGCAACCATCATTTTGGTCAAAAAATAAAGTTACCTTAGTTTCTGTTACTACAATAAACTTGTAGTTACATGGTGTTAGCCAGGAAAAGACAGAAAGATTGAAAACTTTTCCATTGAAAGGAGTTCCAAGGGGACACCATTAATTTAATGTAGAGTTAATTGTGCTAACTATGGTATATTGGCCAAAATTTGGTATATACAATGGTAAATGAGACATGGGAACAGATTTTAAATATATATATAACATATAGACTTCTGTGCTCAGTTGTTGAGTGAGAATGACAATCTGAATGATAGCTGGCTGTATCCCCTCTGCACCTGACAGCCCCGCAGAGAGATATCAGTGTTTCTTTACCTCACAAATGATACTGCAGAGTGATATCAACATAAAAAAAAGCCAAAAGACCTTTCCAACTGCTATCAGTCTCAGTTAGTTATTTGAAACAGTCACATACAGCCCAAAATACAAAAATAGTGGAGTAAACAGAATGGATAAGGCCAAAGGAATTCCTGATAAACAAAGAAAATTATTCTACAAGCCAACATTAATGGGTAAGAAATCCGGTTTCGGTCACAAAAAAAAAAAAAAAAAAAAGAAAAATTCTGATTGTTACTGATTTCAGTAGTTACAGAAATTAGTCTGGATCAGTTTTATTACTTGTATTTGATTTAAATGTATGGTTTTCATTTTAATGCTGTCAATGTGAGGTCATGTTAACTATTGTTGAATTACTGTCAATTTATAGGAATTTCACATAATGGTGAAATATTTCATAACGGTCTTACAGATTCACCGCATTGATACACGTGACTGGTTATTTTTTTTAATTACTTCTTTGTGAGCCTTTCTTCATACATCACTACTATATTTAAATACTACTCAGAAAAAAAATAATAAAGGTGGTAAACATAAATATAATACTACCTTTAGTTGCAGCATATTTAGTTATTTGTAATCTGTCATCATGCGATTCAAAAATGAATGTGGCGAGGCATTAACTGTATATGATGGTACAAGTAATTTTATGCAAATGTTAAGGTGTATATAAGCAAAATGTAGGTAGAAATAAACTAAAGCCTGGTTTATGCAAAGCAGGGTATACACTACATGATTTTCAAAGTCATCGTGTTGCTGTTATTTTCACACTAAACAACCGGTTTGGGTAGTTGCTGTGGTTTTCACATTACACAATGGATCGGGGACTGGGGGTCACACATTACATGTTATTTAAGAATAATCCCCTACAGCTCTGTCCAATTTACAAAACATATGCACAAGAAGCGATACATGGAATGACATAAGACTACGACTCCTCCCCCTGGGATTTCCATATCCCTGTATCCTGCTCTCTCATTGGCTGCAGGTTTTTTTAAAAACATTTCACAGTCGCAGACAGATCCAGATATTTAGCCTGCTAAATACATTTCTCAGGCAAAACACTGATACATTGGCACTTCTCTCTGATTGCGTCTTTGATCATTTACTCTGAGCGAGTATACAAAGCGTTCTATGAAATTGAAAACTGAGTCAAAGGCAAATTATGTGATGAGTCAAGATTTTGTGTGTAAGCAGTTAAAAAAAAAAAAAGTAAAAGCAGATACACACACACACACACACACATCAATATGCATCAGCTGTCCTTCCTATTGATAGCTGTGTAAATGTATTATATTATGGTTTAAATGGTGTATCAAAATCTCTGGAGGTTAACACCTTTCTAGCAGTGATGTTACATTACATCATCAAACCCCCAGATCTATAGCTGCAATAAGTCAAAAACTTATAAGAATGGAAATGCATGCTGTTCCAGTGGAAAAGAGATGAATTGATACCCAGGGAGTCAGATAGACTCTTAGACTCGCAACCATTAAAGCCAGATATCAGGTGGGCCCATTGTCTTCTGTTTGAGACGGTGCTGATGAGGTGTTGACAAGGAGAGAGACTCAGCTGGAGAAAATCATTCCCGCCGGAGCAACGGGAGCGAGAATCCTGCTCTGCATCTGTAAATGTCTTCATGACTCGAGGCCTCCACAGGAGAGAGCTGCCTGCATTGTATCTCGCTAACTTTGCTGCTGACTTGCAAGTCTGGAAAGTGGAGTGAAATACAACAGATTGTGCTTTACGTTCCAGCGGCACAGCAGATCAGAGGGAATTCTGCTTTCTGTTTCAGAGCGGCACTAAAGAGACTGAAGAAACCGACTCTGGCACGGACGGAGAACGTCGGTTTTAAAAATTCCATGTTCTGGTGCATTCAGGAGAGAGAGAAAACCCACGCAGCTCGCTCTGTAATCTCAGACAGAATGGGGCACTCGGGAGGGACTCTATTACACAACCAAATGCTAAAGTCCACTTCAGGACGTTTAGATGATGTTTCTTTCCTAACGAGACCCTCCCTTCGTTTTTCAGTGCATCATGATTTCACACTTGTAGTTATTAAGAACAATGTTCCCTTTAAAAAAAGAGCACAGCACTACAATAAGGGGCAAATCTCCAGCCCCCCCGCTGAACAAACAAATGGAGATTTGTCAAGCTCTGATTCTTTCATTATGAGGAGGGATCAGTTGAGGCGGCTTAGCTGTGTGAGATGGCTCAATTGGTTTCATGTGACACTTGCTGTTGAGGTGCTGGGGGATTTGATAGTCCATGTACACGCTATAACTAAATACAGCATTCACTTCTTTTAGTGCTTAATGCATTCTGTCACGTTATTTACAGTAATGAAATCAATCAAATCACTCTAGGAAAAAAAAAATTCAGGAGCAACAACAGTTTCATTAAATCTGTTAAGAGTGTACAGAGCAAAGCTAACAGCTAGTTTGCACACATAATCTATACACACATTTAAGGGATTCCAAATTGATTTTGGGATTGATTGGAATACAGTTCTAACTTCTTTGGTAAATCTGCTTGTGTAAATGAAGCTGAAATACATATCTGATTGCTAATATTACTTTGGTCAATAATGCTCTCATCAAATAGGTTAAACTGTTGGCATTTTATTAACAAGATGCCAAAACATTACTATGATTGTGGCTATGTAAAACATAGTAAATATACCTAGATTACTACAATAATTTAGGGGATTTAATCCCTTTTTTTTAAATACAAATGTCACTCTTTTAAAGGGGGGGTGAAATGCTCGTTTTCACTTAATATCTTGTTAATCTTGAGTACCTATAGAGTAGTACTGCATCCTTCATAAATCCAAAAAGTCTTTAGTTTTATTATATTCATAAGAGAAAGATAGTCTGTACTGATTTTTCCCGGAAAAACACGAGTGCCTGGAGGCGTGACGTGTGGACGGAGCTAAAGAATCACGAGCGCCAGTAAGCTTTTGGGTTGAGCACGTCTGGAAGCTGTGACACTGTGAGGACAAAACCAACCAAAACAAACCATGACTAACAGTCAGATTCAGCGTATATTTATGATCCAGAATCAGATCCAGAGGCTGAAATTGAACAAGAGCAGCATCAGCAATCAGTCTCTATGTGGTATGTACTGAAACTGTATATATTTGCTTAGCGGTTTTGGAAAATGACTAAGTTCCACTTTCTTTGTCGTCTTTTTTTTTTTTCTTTTAAGCTGTAGATGTGGAAAGTGCAGTTTGATGACAACATCGCATGTTGTTTACTTGATGTGCTTACACGCCGATAGCTAAGTTAACAACACAGAGATATTTGAAGCAGTTTTACTCACCGCATGCGGTTCCAACACACGATCGTGACCCTTTTTTGTTGGGACTGCATTATCCTTAAGAAATAAACGATGTGCAAATCCATCGTCAAACTGGGCCTTGTTTGTAAAACAAGCATCTTTGAAATGCAGGGGAACAAACACAAACACTTGCACAACTCTGTTGATGCTCTGTAAAAATAAACTCAATCCACTGGTCCCTTAATGCTGTTTCTCTTTAGGTAATCTGTGCAGGGTTGTCTTGCCCTGGCAACCAAAAATACACTCCTTTTGTGACATTTCGCGACGCTCTCGCTCTGATCAGTGAAGTGTGTTGTGCTCTGAGTGCTCTGCTATACTGGAGCACGCGCTCTTCCGGCAGACGTGACCTCAGGACCCATATAAGGAAATTCCGCTCCATCTAACGTCACACAGAGCCATACTCGAAAAAAACTTTCCGAAACTTGTGACAAACCGGAAGAAGTATTTTTGGAGCAGAAATACTCCTTCAAACATACAACTTAATTTTTGAAACTTTGTCCATGTTTAGCATGGGAATCCAACTCTTTAACAGTGTAAAAAACTCAGTATGCATGAAATAGCATTTCACCCCCCCTTTAAGCATATACACTGAGACTTTATACAGTTGTTTGGTTGGGATTTCCAATGCATTCCTGAAATAATGAATCTGTGTAGTGTGTACACAACCCAAACAATACAAATACATTAGTTAATGCAACTACATAATTACCATAATGTTGTGTAAACTGTTGTTCATGCAATTGTTGTTTCTAAAACTTGCAGTGTGATGGTGTTTTTCCACACATACACCCTTTTGAAAAGAAATGCACTTAATTGTATTGAATGTGCACTTCTAGTGTATTCTAGTTCAAATCCTGTAAGTATATTTAAAAATATGTAGTTGCAGATAATATAATATTAATGAAATAAAAAAAGTCCACTTGAGAGGTCCCGACATGACTAAAAAGATTTTTAATTTGAATTTAATAATGTTTTAATAATTTTTTATGTGTTTTAAAGTACACTTATTTTAATGAACACCATACACCATATTTCCAGGAATAAAATGTTACATAAATCAGGTGACCATTTTATGAACAAACTCCTCTGAAAAAAACCTTTAGATCAATAGACGGAAACAAACCTGTAAAGTCTGCTGTATTATATGGAACTTCTAATAAAGTGAAGATTTCTAGTAAACAAAAACTTATTTTGAGAAAATTATATTTAAAAAAAAATTGTAGCCTAAATTGTAGCCTATTTGAAACCTGCATATGCGAATATATAAACTATGAAAGCACACTTTATTACAATTTCAACTGCAGTGTTTATATATATATATATATATATATATATATATATATATATATATATATAAATTTCAATAGAAGATACATTAAAATATATGTTTAGTTTACCATAAATACTTATCAGGACACTCAACAGTCCACTTGATCCATATTTCAAATATAATAGAAATAACATGTAAATTAAATATATATGGAAATATTATTGAGATATTTTGCCATCCTGAGTTCTTTCATGCAAAAGGAAGTCTTACGAACTAATAAGCAGACATTTTGATCACCTTAACAAAATAAATATATACAGTGAGTAATGATAGTGAGGTATCAATAGACAAAAATGTATTTTATAAATCATACTTCAAATAAATCTTATATAAATAAAATCAATACACAGAATACAGATTACTTACCACTGACCTAGTGGTCAAAAAGGCACTTGATTCCAAATTATTGCATTTTATACAGTGTAAACTAATAAATATTTTATTTAAGGGAAAATAATATGCAATTAAGTGTCTGAAAATATCACATTCAGTATATTATTTTAAAGTATATTATTTCCATAATAAGTACACTTTTCTAAAATATGCTAAAATGTCCTACTTAGTCACAAGGGCCTGTCAACCCAAAAAAAATGGTTGCCATTCAATTGCTGATACAACTGTGGTCAGGCACCTAAATTCTGTGTTACCATGTACAGCTGGGCCTCTTCTGCAATGCCATGCAACACTCTTGCAATTTCTGGGGTCTAATTTTAGGGACCATTGGCACTGTTAGATGCTGCAAAGAGAATAATTGGCATCTTGGACATCTCAGAGAAATTCCTCGTTCTGATTGGCCAAGTCTCGAACGCCAAGGGAGGACATTTCATTTTCTTTTCAACATGTGGGTCTGATAAAAGCGATTCCATCCAAACTCAGTGAACATGCACAATGTTTCTTTTGATAAAAGGATCAAAGCTTCTGCTTATTAGTTCATAAGACTTCATTTTGCACGAAAGTACTCAGGATTGGTGAAATATCTCAAGGCAAAGATTGTTGAGGCAAACTACAATCATCTACAAATCCATACACAGCTAAATAGTTCTTTGTGAGAACCCAAGCCACCAGAACAGCAAGGGCAGAAGTCAAACCAGAGATATTATCTAAGAAATTTGATCAAAAAAGTATGTCTCAAAAAAAAAAAAAAAAAAAGGATGACTCATATAAACAAGACTGTAAAAGACATGATGGCACTAAACTAAACAAACTAAAGAGATTGAGTGGTTCTCCCTCATGTGAAACTTGCCATTTAGATTTTACAAAGACCAAATTTCTTTTTGAATCGGCAGTGACAGCTCGCTGTTGCCTATCTTCACACATCCACAGAAAAGCAGGGGTCACGGGGCAGGTCAAAGGTCATAAAAATACCCTTCACAATACATTTATCAGTCTTCCACAAACAAATAAGCACAAAAACTTGCAGACAACAATTCAGTAACTTCATAATGTGAAGACTGGGAACTAATGCAGACCTACTACGGCCAGTTCCCTACAGTTATGTCTCTGTATATGGCAAAGGGTATGTAAAAAAATTAATAGGAACCCGCTGTTTGCATCTCCAGTGGAAGAAAATGCCCAGCTTATATTAAACACAGTTAAGAGCTGCGTCATTGTGTGTTCTTTTCGATGCTTGTGGCCTGGATTGAATCAGAAGTTCAAAACGCTGCCAATTACACCTCTAAAGCTGGCAATTTACACGTACAGAGTGGTTAAAATTATACACGGCTCAACATGCATTTTTCCAAAACGAAAGCTGAAGGTTAAAACTATATATAGTTGGCATGCAACACTTTTGGAAAGGCAGCATGTCCCGCGGTGTGACAAAACATTTAA